>NC_056729.1:747388109-747654623 GCF_019279795.1 Protopterus annectens
AAGGAGGGAGGGTAATCCTGACTGCAGATGCTATCCAGTTCGGACATCTACATTTATGGTAGGTACAAAACTGTACTATGTCCTTCATGGATGCATCTGCAGTCATAACAACTGGGTAGAATACCATAGCCAACTAGGGTAGGAGGATAAAAGTAGATTATGGTGTGTTTAGGATCCCTTGCAGTACAGCAGTGGCAAACCCTGCTCGGGATCTGGAATATAGAGGCAAATTATAATGCTTGGCAAATGTATGCACGGAGGTCCAAGTAGCCACCTCAATAATGTCTTTGGTTGCCACTCCTCGTAAGAAGGCTGTGGTAGTGGCTGTTGCCCTTGTAGAGTGAGGTCTTATGTTCTGTGGAATTGATTTTCCATGGAAGGAGTAACAGAATCGTATGCAATTTCCTATCCATTTGGAGATTGTCTGTTTGGAAATAGCTTTTCCTTCCCTTCCTGTTGCATAGGCTACAAAAAGTTGGTCAGTCTTTCTGCTATTTTTGTTCTGTCCAAGTAGTAGCGTAGCTGTCTATGTACATCCAAGGTATGCAGTATTCTTTCCCCTCTGTTTTGTGGGTTGGGAAAGAAGGTAGGTAGGTGGATTGCCTGGTTTAAAGACACTCTGGATACCACCTTAGGCATAAATGTAGGATTAGTCCTCATGGACACTATCTTGGTGGAAGATTAGGAAGGGTTGCACTGCCATTAAGGCCTGTAGTTCTGAAACCCTCCTTGCTGAAGTAATTGCCAGTAGGAAAGCAGTTTTCCATGACAGGTGTTGTAGGTCTGCTGTTGCTGCTGGTTCAAAGGGTGAGAGTATCAACTTTTCTAGCACAAAGTTTAAGTCCCAAGCTGGTAATGGTGGTTTCCTTGGAGGTTTTACATTCTTGATTCCCCTGAGGAACTGCCTGAGCAACGGGTGCGAAAAAACAGGTGGATCAAAGCTGTATTCTGCTGAAATAGCTGATGCATGTATCTTGATGGAGGAGTAGGACAGGCCTGAATGAAGAAGTTCGGCCAGATACTCCAGAATGTTAGGCATATCTATGTTTGACACATCTTTTCCTCTTTCCGTACTCCAGATGACAAACCTTTTCCATTTTCCAGCATAGTTCCTTCTTGTTGAAGGTCTGCGTGCTTCAAGAATAATGTCTTTAACTCTTTGGGAAAGTTCTGGATTAGCTGCTGCTATGTGATGTTCCATGCAGTCAGTTGTAACGTTTTTAGGTTTGGATGTATGATGTTGTAGTTGTTCTGAGTTAACATCAAAGGCATCAGGGGTATTGGCCACATATTGTTCCGAGACAAGCTCCTCAGCAGTGGGTACCAGTGTTGTCTTGGCCAGTTTGGAGCTATCAGGATTATCCTTGGACGTTCTTCCTTGATTTTTAGTAGTACTTTGTGTATCAAGGGAAGAGGTGGGAATGCATATGCTGTTAGGCCTTTCCAGCTGAAGGAGAGCGAATCCACTTTCCATGCTAGTGGGTGGAATGTCCTTGTGCAGATTTTTTGAGCTGGTGATTGAGAGGTGATGCGAATAGATCTATCTGAGGCATTCCCCATTTCTTTGAGATGGTCTTGAAGATGTCCGGGTGCAGCTTCCATTCGTGGGCATCCGATGTGGTTCTGCTTAATATGTCTGCTAGAGTATTTTCTTTTCCCGGTACAAATATTGCCTGTAACTGGATGTTGTAGCTGAGTGCCAGGGTCCACAGCTCCAAAGTCATTCTGCATAGGGGGTATGAATGAGTGCCTCCCTGTTTGTTGATGTACCACATGACTGTGGTGTTGTCTGTCCTTATCATCAACTGGCCCTCTTGGAGAAATGGTTTGAACTTTTGGATTGCCAGTTTTACTGCCAGCATTTCTTTTAGGTTGATGTGCAGGTGAAGTTGATCCTGTGTCCACAATCCTTGCACGCATTTGTCCAGCATGTGGGCCCCCCATCCTAGGTCTGAAGCGTCTGTTGTGATGGTCTGGCTTGCTTGACACATCTGCGAAAGGGTAGGCCTGGGTTTGACTGGCATGCCTGAGCCCACCATAGAAACTCCTGTTTTAAGCATGGAATTAGTGGGATTTCTGTTTCTAGGCTGTGTCTGTGTTGGGACCATAAATTCCTTAGGTACCACTGTAGTTTTCTCATATGTAGTCTGGCAAATGGGACCAAGATTATGCATGATGCCATGAAGCCCAAGGCCTGCAGTACTTTTCTTGCTGTTAACTTGTTCAGTTTTGTTAGTGCCAAGAAGTAAAGAGGGAGTTCTTTTTGTTTTTCTGTAGTCAGGAATGCCATTTGTTTTACTGTGTCCAATTCCGCGCCCAAGAATGTCCTTGTTTGGGATGGTATCAGCCTTGACTTTTGTAAATTGACTGTGTATCCCAGTGCTTGTAGCAAGTAAATGACCCTTTGTAAATCCGTTGTCAGCTTGCTTTTGTTGTCCCCTTGTAGCAGGCAGTCGTCCAGGTATGGGTAAATTTGAATTCCCTGTAGTCTGCAATGGGCGATTACTGATGCCAGGCATTTTGTGAATACTCTGGGCGCAGTAGATAAGCCAAAGGGCAATGTTGAGAATTGATAGTGCTCTGATCCTGCAAGAAATCTGAGGTATCTTCTGCAGATTGGTCGAATGGGGACGTGCAGGTATGCCTCCTTGAGATCTAGAGTTACCAGCCAAGACTCCTTGCCCAGCATGGGAAGAAGTTGCTGTAGGGTCAGCATTTTGAATTTTGGGACAATGATGTATGTATTTAAGGTGGACAGGTCGAGAATTGGTCTCCAACTTTTTTCCTTTCTTGGAACTAGGAATAGTCTGGAGTAGAACCCCTTTCCTTGCTCTGCTGTTGGCACTCTTTCCACAGCTCTCATGTTTGCTAACTCCATTATCTGTTGTAGTGCCTCTGTATTTTGATTTGGAGGTAGATTTGGCATTCCTCTTTTGACTGGTAAAGTGTGGAAGTGAAACCGGTAACCTTGATCTATGGTTTGTAAAATCCACTTGTCTTTTGTTATGTAGTGCCAGTTCTTTGAAAATAAGGTTAACTTTCCGCCTAGAGGAGCTGCTATTTGTTCCCTGGTAGGCGGATTTAGGGTTAAGTCACTGTGGTTGTGCTGATGTAGTGGCAGTGGTTGTGTCTGTACCTCTGTTGTTACCTTGCCACTGTCGTCCTCTGTAGGCACCTCCTCTGGATTGGTTTCTGCCTCTGGAACGTCTATTCCTGCCCCTTTGAAATTTTGTGGAGTCAGGAAAGGACCAATTTTGGCAGGCCAGTTCCTGCTAAACCTTGGGGTTGAACCTGCAAGAAATCTTTAACCGTTTGAACAGATTTTGCCTTTTCTTCCATTTTCTTCATAACCTGCTGGGCAGGTGTACCAAACAAACTTGTCTTATCCATAGGAGCATCTAGCAACTTAGCTTTAACATGATCCGGTAAAGCTTGCTCCTTTAGCCATGCATGCCTTCTTATCACTGTGCCAGTCATGGCTGATCTAAATGAAGCCTCCAGTGCATCATAGCCACATTTTAAGGAATGGTTGCTAACCTGTTGTATGTTATTTACCATTTCTAATACATATTTCTTATCAAGAGATTCATCAGTGGTTAGTTTTTTAGTTAACTGATCAAGCATAAACTCTTGGTATTGTATCATATGAAACTGACAGTTTAAAGCTCTAGCTGAGAGAGTAGCTGAAGTGTGGACCTTTTTACCCCATCTGTCTAATGACCTTGCTTCCCTTTCAGAAGGAATAGGGTTTTTAGCTATGGTCGCGGCCACTGCCTTGGGACCCTGGGATATAGTTTCGGGGTCTGCAAGTGGGGCCTTGTAAAGGTGGTGATGAGTATCTGGCACCCTGTAAAATCTGTCTGGTTTGGCAGGGGCTGGGGGTAAAGAATCTGGAGCGGAGCAGACATCATTGAAAGCATCATCCACCACAGAGAGAACAGGAGGTATAGCCAAGGGCCTGTGCTGTGGGAGGTGCAGAAAGGTCCTAAGTCTTTTTCTGGAGTCTGAAAAATCCTGTTGCTGCCATTGGAACTGCTCTCGCATGGCATGTAAGGTTTCCCAAAGGAGAATTCTTCTGGTGGGGAAGCAGCTGGAATGGATTCTTCAGCATCAGAATCTTCAAAATTGGAGAAAGGAGCCTCTGGCTGGTCAGTTATGTCTGATTCATCAGCAGAATCATCAGAGGACACTGGCTCAGGGGCTCTGCCCTAGGTCTCTTCTCTGGGGCTGAGAGGCCCTGTCTGGGTGAGATTGAGATCCTCTAATTAATGAAATTAAATCTTCTGCCAAAGTAAGCATTTGAGAACTAGAAGAGGGCCTGGTTGTGGGGGGTTTAACAGGCACTGTTTTAGTAGTCTTGGCTGCTTTAGCCCTGGCGAAGGCCTTAATGGACATGGCTGCTGGAGGCCTAGCAGCACCACGTGCTGGGGTAGAGACATCCAAGGGAATGGTGTCTGATAAGTCAGTGGCAACCACCGTAGTGGATAAAATTTCTGAGGCCGATTCAAGAGTGGTAGCAGGGGCCTCAGTTGTAGAGATAGGTTCAGCTGTACTTTGATCAGTTTTCTCGGTTTCAGCCAAAACAGAGACACTCGCGGTTTGCTTAACCATGGTTTCGGCCGAAACCGCGGACCGCGAGTGTCGGTCTTTATCTTTGCGTTTTTTGGCAGATTGGGAAGTCGGAGGATCCGACGGCATAATGTACGCAAAAACAGAACCGAAAAACTGTTCTGCAAACTCCGACCGACGCCTAAGCGTTCGTCGGTTGAAAGAAGCACAGGCCGAACAGGCTGCTACGTCGTGGGCTGGGCCTAAACAAGGCAGACAATAAGAGTGGAAATCTTTATGAGGTATTTGTTTCCCACAGGTTAAACAATTATTAACTTTTTCTGACATCGGCTGAGGCAAGAAAGAGTCCCCAACGGGGTACTTAGCTTTAGAAGTCTTCGAAGTAGTATTCGGTAGAAGTAATCTCTGGATCCGACCGACCGGCACTTGCGAACAGCTTCTGCTTCGGGCGCCACGCGGCAAGAAAGACTGAGGAAAATGGCGTCGGCTGATGCTTATATACCCGAAGACCAACAGAGATGACGTCGGGTGAAGTGCGACATCAGCCGAAGCCGGACCCGGACTTTGGAATCCGGCCGACTGAAGGGCTGCCTGACGACAGGACAACCCAGTTGTTATGACTGCAGATGCATCCATGAAGGACATCTGTAGAAATATAGTCTGTAATCCATTTCGCTAAAATAATCTTACAGACAAGCCAGTCTCGATCTGTTTGGTGAAAAGGCAATGAACAACTGTTCTGACTTTCTATGAGGTCTGGCCCTATGAAGGTAGGAACATAACTGTCTGTGGACGTCCAAAGACTGTACCATTTATTTGTCCTTACTGGAGTAGCTGGGAAAAGAGACAGGTAAATGAATAGTCTGATTCAAGTTTGCTTCTGAAGCGACCTTTGGAATGAAAGGAGGATTCATCCTGACAGAAACTCGATTCTTGTAAAAGGTTATGTATGGTGGTTGAGAAGACAGAGCCTGCAATTCTGAAACTCTTCTGGCTGACGTAAGAGCCACAAGAAAAAAGTCTTCCATAACAAGTATTTAAGCTTGCAAGAACTAGCAAGTTCAAAAGGTTTCTGGGTCGAGACGTTGCAGAACTAAAGTAAGATCCCTCTTAGGTGAAAAAACCCTTTTAAAAATGCCTGACAGAGTTGGAAGAAGAAAGGGTAGAGGGAAAACCAAATCCCTTCTCAACATGGAAATTGGCGACAGCTGCAAGTTGTACTTTTATAGTAGAAAAACTAGCTCCCTCATGGAAAAGAGAACACAAAAACATAACGGTACCTGAAAATGAGGCTGAAAAGGAATCTATATTCCTATGTGAAGCCCAGATGGAAAACCTTTTCTATTTGCTACAATATATCTTCTTGGTGGAGGGCTTTTGAGAAGCAAGGATGAAGCCACAGACAGGTGAAGGAAGCCTGGACTTTAACAAAATTACTGGAAATGGAGAAACCAAGCGGTTAGTTTGAGGGACTGAAGGTTGGGGGACTGTTCTGTTGGATGTGACATGAGATCCTGTCTGGGATCCAGTATCCATGGAGGATATTTGCTGTGAGACTGCAGGAAGGTGAACCATACCTGACGAGGGCAATGAGGATAAGATTGTTCTTCAACCTGCTGGACTTCTGTAGGACTTTGTGTATGAGGGGAATTGGAGGATACACATACATGAGAGCTGGGGGGCCAATCATGGACTACAGCATCCCTGGCAGGCACCCCCGCTGGGGTGATCAGAGTGAAGTACCTGCTGCATTTGTTGTTTTTGGGGGAGACAAACAGATCGCAGCAAGGTTGCCCCTGCAGCTGAAAATCTCATTCACTACTGACTGATTTAGGGACCACTCGGGAAGACTCAAAATGGACATGCTCAACTTGTCTGCCAGAACACTGGATTCTCCCAGGATGTGTGCTGCAATGAGAAAGCAGTCTGAAGCAATTGCTCATTCTCAGACTCACATGGCTTCACTGCAGAGTAGGTAAGATTGGGTTCCCCCTTGCTTGTTGATGTACCATACCACTGGCATGATTTCCATCAAGACTGCAACCATCCCCAGAGGAAAGTAGTCCTGAAAGACTTGTAATGTGAGGAGGACTGCCCTCACCTCCAGGATGCTTATGTGCAATTTGGTTTCTAAAGGGGACCACGTGCCTTGGACCATTCTTCCCTGATTACCCCTCCCATCACAACTGGAAAGCAACCATGGTCACTGCGGCTGAAGCAGGGGGAAGGACAAAGGGCCTGCTTAGATGAAGATAGTCTGTCAACATCCACCATTGCAGGTGGTGTCTGCAAATTGGTGTAAGTTTGATCGGGGTAGATAAAGGATGATACCCATCACACCACTGAACTGCCAGAGTCCACTGGGGAACTTTTATGATGAACCTGGCTAGAGGCACCAGAAGAATGGTGGCTGACATGGAGCCCAAGGCTATAAGAATTAGGCAAGCTGAAGGAGCTGGCGTGTCTAGTAAACACAGTACCTGCAGCCTGAGAGACGATATCCTTTGTAAGGGAAGAGCTGCCACCTAAGTCACCATTTTCAAATGGATGTTGATGAATTCAATCTCCTGAACTGGGGTCATCTTGGATTTTGCCATGTTTACTATGATCCCCAGATGGCGAAACAAGTGCAGCATCACCTGAGTCGCCCTGAGTAGTTGATGACTTGTAGGTACCATTAGGAGTCAATCGTCCAGGTAGGGGAACACCTGGAATCCTTGCAGACAGAGATGCGCTGAGACCACTGCCATGCACTTGGTGACCACCTGGGGGGCAGTAGTGACACCAAAAGGGCAGTGCTCTTAACTGTTAATGATGGTCTCTCAACCAGAAGCATAGATATTGCCTGGAGCACCTGCCTATTTTGATTGGATAATATGCATCCTGGAGATCCACCGAGCAAACCCAGTCATCCTTGTGCAAGAGAGGCAGAATGGACTGTACCGTAACCATGCAGAACTTTGTCTTCTTGACAAACTGATTCAGACCGCTTAGATACAAGATGGTCCGAAGGTCCATGTTCTTCTTTAGCATCAAAAAGAAGCGTGAGTAAATTCTGCATCCTCGTTCAGTTGGGACCCGCTGGATAACGCATTTTGCACTTCTGTTAAGGCATTCTCCCTCTGACTGGGTGGCGCGTCAGGGAGACTCTCACTAAAAGAATGACAGGCCTAAAGCAGATGCCCTACACTGACCGCCTTAAAAAACTCCAGCTATACTCTGTCTCATATCGTCTACTCAGGGGCGATCTCTGCATAACATACAAGGCCATGTCAAACCCAGAGCTGTTGGACATGCTACATTTAAAGAAATCCCAATCCCTCAGAGCCACACGCTTCAGGGATCTAAACCTTGTCATCACAATAAACAAAACATGCTGCAGGGATAGGTTCCTGACCCAGACACTCCCCAGACTCTGGAATAGATTGCCCATATATGTCAAGCAGAGTGCCTCTTTGGCCCTCTTCAAAAGGAACTTTGACGATTGGATGGGAGAAAGGAAATTCACCTCGGGGATCACATCATTCGCCCTGCTAGACAGGGGTCCAGGGAAGTAAATAGTGTGGGAAGAAATAGCCAGGGAATTGTTATGGCTAGGCTTGTATAGGCCCTAGGGCTGATAGCCTAGTACCAACCTATGAGGAAGAGGAAGGGAAAAGGGAATATAGCAGCCTCTGGATATGTTTAACACCTAGGTGTCGTTTGTAATGTCTGTCCAGGCTGCTGGGTGCAAGGATAGTCTATGCCCTACCGCCTTCAGAGTAGGACAGTTGGGCAGCACTTCAGTTGCATTGAAAGGGCTTGTTGGAGAAGGGTTCCCTGAAGCCCTGGTTCTGTGGATTTCCTCTGCCTCTGGGGCAGCATCAACCATTAAATCCTCTCCCTCTGCCCCTGGAAGAGAATAAGTCTTGTGAATCACTGAAACCCCGTTGGGATTTGTGGAACTACATCTTCCAGCTCCCACTGGTTCCTGGTAAAGGTCCTTTGGGAGAAGAAAATCTGATCCCCACAGAAGACAGAGTCTTGCTTCTTGGTCATTGTAGGTTAGAGTTTCCTTAACCGATGACCCAAACAAACAGGAACTATCAAAGGGGGGCATTAATGAATGACACTTTGAAGGGGCCCGCAAACCTGCATAGTCTCATCCTGGCATGTTGCCTGAGGGCTATGCCTGAACCAGCCACTCAAGAGATTCCCTCTGCCGCGTGGGAGATTAGCCTCATCTATGAGTTAGCAATAGAAGCCATGGTATTCAGCTGTGTGGAGACCTTTTTGAAGGTTACCTCTGACAGCGACTGCACCAGAGATGTGGACAGTTCCTTCACCAGGTCTCTCTGGAGGAGAGTAAAATATGCCAGGTAGTTTAATGCTCTCAGCGAAAAGGTGGCCAAGGCATACATTCACGTCCCATGTCTGTCCAAAGCCAGAGACTCTGTTTGGGGGAGGGACAGTAGAGATTTGTTCAGCAAGCTCTTTCTTGGTGGCTGCCGACACCACAATGGCATCAGCTGGGAAACCTTTACTCCAGTAGGAGTGATCCTATGGAGGGGGGGGGGGGAATGAGATATTTATCCCTGTGCTTTGGGATTGGTTCTATGGTATCAGGCTCCTTTTAAGCCTGGCAGGCAGTGAGGACTACTAGCTTGTCCGCTGGTGGGGTCACCCAGGACGTAGATGGTCCTATCCCACTGACTTCTCCAAAGAAATGGGTTGGGATGACCATCAACCCTTCTGTTTCAAGATTTCTAAGATATCTCCAAAGAAGATATCATTGGGTGGAGATTGGAGGGAACCTTCTCCTTCATCAAAGTTAATGTCCTCTGTTAAATACTCCAAGGGGAAGCTGATGTGCTTTCTCTTGCACTGACGCTTCCAGGGGACCTCCTCTGTGGGGTACTCTGCGGGGAGGACTCGGAAGACAGGGGAACCCCTTGCTGAGGAGTTGGTTGGATGCTTTCTGTGAGGGGCTGACATGGACTGGACAAATAACAGCAAAGCTTCAATTCACAAAGGATTGAGAAGGGCCTGGTGGAGGAGAGACCATCTCTCGAGGAATCGAGAGAGCCCTCTCTGCTTCCTGTAATGCCAAGGATGCCAAAGGGACCTATGTCCCCCCACCCCGGAGGCTGAAGTCCCCCAAGGAAGAAAGAGATGAGGCCACCCCAGGTCCTACAGCACCAGAAGACATAGGACCCGAGCTATTGAAGACCAAGGCACCTACAGGAAGGGACAGCTCCAAGAAGGACAAAGTTGGAGCCAACAACTCCTCCTAGGATCCGGTGTTGATCCCTCGAATCTGGGACCTGCTCAACTCCTATAAAATTGGAGCTGAGCCAGTCTGGAACTCTGTTGGATCTGGGGAAGGGAACATCCCACAAGCCAACATCAGTCCACTCTGGATCACCAAGCCCTACGACTCTGAAGCTGAGAGGATTGGAGGAGGAGGATGAGGTATTTGGGTTGGAGCTCTCACGGATTCAACATGGGTCAGAGAGAGCAAAATCCCCAGCTGGATCTGGGCTTTGACTCCTCATCATCTGATCCATTTCGGAATGCGAAAGCCGAGAGGACATGGAGAACAAAGATGAATATGCTGACCGGACCAGTGATATGCTCGGCCAGACAGTATGAGCAGGGGAGTGTGATTTGCTCTGGCATGGAGTACGACACCGAAACTTATGCTCAGAGTGGGAGTGCTTCAGAGTCCACTCTGGAGACGAGGCACTATAGAGCCTAATAACCTCCGATGGCTCAGAGAGGCTACTCGGACCCGAGGTCAATGGATCCTGCATGGTAGAAGGTTGGATAGGCGCTAACCCCCTCAGATCCGAAGGGTCTTTTGGATCTGGTGAGAAGGACAGAGCTGAAGGATCCAAAGAAGACTGATCTAAAAGCTTCCTCCTCTTTTTGGAGGTAAAAACAGACATCCCCAGGGAAGGGGTGGGGCGCTGCTTCTGAGTAGGAGTATGGACTCTAGATGAAGGAAGAAGCCCTCTCAAGATGAGCTTGTTCCTCCTATTGGCCAGGGCCCGGGGGCTGAATGCCGAGCAAATATCGCAAGGCATATCCAGGTGCCCCGGGCCCAAGCAATAAACACACCTCTTGTGGGCATTAGATTGGGGAATCTTATGCCCACAGGAGGCACATCTTTTAAACCCAGTGGGTTTCGCTGGCTTGTCTGGCATGTTAAACAGACACGTGCATGCGTGCGCACACACAAAAAGGCTAACACACAGAGGCCAACCGCACATTAACAATATCTACTAAAAACTGAAATATAGCAGGAAAGCTTTTTTTACAGCTTTAGAGAAAGGAATAAAAAGAGAAGAGACAAAGAAATGGTGGGGAGTACCTAACGCCAGTGAAAAACTACTCGTAGAGTAATGGGAGGGGAGGTAGAACTATACTAAACTGTAAAACAGAAAATATAGAGGAAAGCAGCAATCAATTTTAGAAGAAAGAAGAGCCAAAATTCATAAAAAAACTACCCGAGAAGCACAGGCTCAAAATCGCATCTGGACTATAATAGCTGCAAACGACATGCATCATGGGAGAGGGGAGGTGTTTGAGGCTTGGACCATATGCCTGTAAAATGGCCGGCTTGGATCCAAGACTGGATCCGAAGACCCATTCGTGATGCATAATGAAATGGACAACATCAGATTTAATTGTTCTCTCATTTACTTCTGTATCTACTGATAACTATTATGTTTTTTCTTTACATTTATCCTAGTATGCTCTGTCATTATTATGTCATCTGTAACAAATGTAATTCTGTACTGAAATCAAGTACTTATTAAAAAAGCAGTATGAATGCAACTGAATACAAGGCATGTCACACAACACTCCACTTCCCGTAGAGTAGGCCCCTAACAAGAGTTTTTCTCATACTATCTTCCTATTTACATATCTATTCTCAAATGTCTGTTGACCTCCCTGAAGTTCTAATACAAATCCAGAGAATCTAATGTCTCACATATTCAGCTGGGTGCTAATTTTTAGGCAATATCCTGTATACATACAGTTAAATAATCTATACTCGAGCTTAATCTGCAACTCCCCCTTTTCATCTTTCCCTCCTTCCCACTCTCCCCATTTTCCATTTTTTCTCTCGTTTCTTATGTAAATATGTACATATATTTTTCGTTTTGAAGCATATTCTTGACTGCAACAAATATGTAAACCTCTATGTAAATGCACAATTTCCTATACTTGTGTATTTTTTATGGCAAGTCATCCACAATGTCAAATTTTCTGTTACTAATGATGGAACATGGGCAGTGTCTAAAACTGGTCATTTGTGATCAATTCTCTACCTCAGCAAACAAAGATAAATCATCTATCTGCCACACTGGCTTGGGATGTCCCTGAAAATGGTCTGTGACCAGCCCACCAACCCAGTTAACACAGAAAGGAAATACACAAATTAGAAGTAGCTTTATTTGCAGATGACGTCATTTTGTACTTGATAAATCCTGAAAGTGACACAAGTGTTGTGAAACATTTTGAGACAGTTTAATAGGTCATCTGGACATAAAATAAATGAACACAAAGCAAAGTTTATATCAATAAATTATATGCCCATGCATGAATTACTTCATTTCATGTTCACATAAGTATGGGTATTACTGAAGTATTTATGTGTATGCATTATAAAGAATTCTGTTACTCCAGCTAAGGATATGTGGCGACAGACTAAACATAAGAGAATATAAAAACGAAAAAAGAAGTTCTTGATTATGGATAGTTAGATACAAGCAGTAAAAATGTTTTTAGCCCCTTATTCACGTCAGGTAAATTTTAATCAACCAGAGGAAATTACAGATGACAATAAAGAGTTGAAGGAATTTACTTGGAAGGGGAAGAAGGCAAGGATCAAGTAGGAGAAACTGATCCTCCTCTAAGAACAGGGTGACTTAAGGTTACATGATTTGAAGGAATACTTTGAAGCTACACAGTTAAGACTCGTACACATAACTCAAAGCAAAAGGTTATGAATAAAAGCAAAAAAAGGTAGTGATGAAACAAGGTGGGGGAGTGAAATCTAAGAGATTAAGGTAGGCTAGGATTTTGGATGTAAGTTCTTACTTTAAAAAGTCACAACCATAAAGAATGTTCAGTCACAAAATATATTCTAAGAACCAAGTCAACAAGGGACTGCAGAAAAGAGATTTCACCAATAGGGGTTGCAAGTAGGGTTTAGAAAATAAGCAAGAAGGGTCAGACATTTACTGGAGAAATCTGGCAAAAGAACCAATGTATTGGTAGCAAATAACTTAGAGACGGAAAGGTAATAGAGTCAGATGAAGACAAGAAAATATTTAGACTACAGGCTAGAGTCTGCTTTCCCTGCTAATGACTGATATCTGAGCACAGGCAAAGAGAATGGGATAGGGGATTAAGTGAAAGACTGTTCTGCCAGGGTTTTTAGTTAAATATAGAGTAGAAGCTGCTGTTAAAAAAGGGATAATTAGTAGGACATATAAAATATTGCATGATAACTATAAGAATCAATCAGAGGAGGTTAGAAAAGACTGGGAAGAGAGACTGGAAAAGCAAATGGCAACAGAATAAAAGGAGTAGATGTGTATGGCTCCCAAGTAAGCAACAAAGTCCAGCAGGTGTAGGATCGTTGCTTGGAAGTGGTTGCAAAGGTAATTTTATACCCCAAGCAGACTTCATAATTATTTTCCTCAGGCAGACAGCAAATATTGGAGATGTGATGGGGAAGAAAGAGGTAACTGGGAATGTGTTTTGGAAGTGTCATGAGCTGACAAATTTTAAAAAATCCATACAGAGTAGTCTGTCAGAAACACTGGGTGAGCAAATGCCTGTACCTAAACGTATGACATTTTTTAGATGAGACACAAGATTTAAATTCCCTAAACATAGTAAGGCCTTATGTTAGCTGTCAAAAAATATCAATTACTAGAAAATGGAAATCAAACTCTAAACAAACTGTATCTGAAGTACTGAATATTATAAAAGAAATGAGAGAAATGGAAGAAAGATCTTTAGAAAAGGGAATGTGTAAATTACATATAAATAAATGGAAATTCAAGAGGAGTGAGGCTTAATGAAAGAAAAGAATTCAGCAATATATGTAATGCTGGACTGAAAATTACAAAAAAAAAGAAAAGTGGAAAAATGTTAATTTGGCTTGTTTTCTGCTGCTTGCCTATTGTCTTAAATGATACTTTAATAAAAGGTATTAAAAAAAAAGAAAACAGAAATGCATTTGGCTATTCCTCTTAAAGATGCCAGGTTCAACTTGACTTCAAACTATTCACTTTTCTAAGACTTGCATTTTCTTTTACAGTCACTAGCAGCATATACCAGTGTCTTTTGGCCTAGTCCTAGAATATTCAAAAAATGTATTGGCAGCAAAGGCTATGCAAGGAGATTGTGTGACTTTTTCTGTGTCTTGAAAACTGGCTTTTAATTGCACAGCCATCCGATTCACTATCTTAAAGTGGATTTCACTTTAGTAATAAAGGTTGTAGTGGCTACTTATAGACTCTGTCAGCTGTAGAACCTACCCAAAATGGGAATACATACAAGATATATTTTATTATGATGAACTGTCAAAAACTGGAAAAGTATGTGTACCACATTGCATAAAGTCATATTAAAACATGATACAACAGACTAAGGTATACAGAAAATGTACTGTTGTATGACATGTAAAATGTAAAGAAAATGGTTTTATATATCAATATCTGTTAACTGTTACTAGAAGTTGGCTTGATGTTACACTGAAATGTTTAATTTGTTGGGTTTTAAGGCAATAAAGATTTTTTTTAAAGTTCTTGCTTCCCCTTCCAAGCACTAAATAGTGTTCACCTCCCCATGTCTTGGCACATAAATTCAGTTAAAACATTCCAATTAATATTGTATTGTACACGATATGCCATACATGAAGGATGTAAAAAAATTGGGGGAAAAATTTACATGAGACTTCACAAATTACATTATTCAATTATTTAGAATGCATCACTAGATGATGTGAAGAAAAGTAACATCATGGGCTTTCATAACTTTCAATGTTGCTCACTTCCTTCCTAAATAAGGTGCATGGATCCACTGTAGTAACACAACAGCAACAAGAGCGCTTACTTTCCAGGGGCTATCATTTGCCCTCAATAATCACAATAACTGGTACGTAGTAATTAGAATATGCTAAGAACATTTTTTTTCAGAGCTACTAAGAAGCAAGGCCTGAAATGACAATCATACTGCAAAGCTAAGCAGAAGGTTTAAAATTACTGAGGGGACCGATTGACTTGTTCGCTCTTCAAGAGAAAAAAATTGTCTCTAGCTCAAGACTGGAGTCTTCCATACTAGAGCAATCTGGCCACTGAAGACTCGTATCAAACTTAAAGAAGACAGTTCCAATTCAAACATCTCATTCCTGCCACAATAATCTAACTCACAGGGGAAGAAGGGCTGAGCAGCAAAAGACTACTACTACATCTATAGCATGAAATTTTTCATTAGACTCTCTAGTGTACATGGGGATCACTGAGAGAACACTGTACACTGCACCCAGAAAATCTCATGAAGGTTCAACCTGCTAAAATATTGTCCTCAAAAGAACTTCTTTAATGTTACTTCTTTACTGCTGCAATTATGCAGTTTTAAATGCCATACAAAGTTGCAGATGAAATTAATAAAAACATGCTCAATTAAAAAAATGTTACATAACACACAAACAGCTAAAAGCTGGTAGCAAACTTACCCAAGAAATAACCCAAAATCTAGGTTTCTGGCATGGAATAATTTGCCTAATTACAACAAAAAGAAAAATTAAATGTTAGAAGTCTAGTTTTCTAAATGCACTACTTCACAGTTTTAACAGATGCTATATTTAATGTTCCATTATCACCTTTACTCAAGAGAGCTTAACCCAACCCTAAGCACATGTTCCATTTGAAGAATGTTTTGCCAAACTACAAGAATCCCAACAAATAAAGGTCACGTGGCTCTACTAAAATGCCCATTTCAGTCACTCTTAATGTCCAGATTCCCAGCGAGGAAAAAAGTCTACCATATATCAAGGATCTGCAAATATGTCATATACACAAAGACCTGAAGCATGACTGAGAACACAGGAAGCACCCTTTCTTATTTTATTATTCTTTGCTGACAGGGAAAGAGCACTGATCCAAATGGACCATTTTCAGGTTCAGCCCTGGAGACTACAAGATATAGAATAGCAAACATGAAGCTTGAACAATATTAAACATTGAATAATAAAAAAAAAAAAAACATTGGTAAACATACTAAGGAGTGGCAAATATAAATGAGATCCCAACAGAATGAGAAGCAACAAAGTTTAAGATGTAGTACAATGTGTAGACCTTTGAAAAACAAAGAATCATGAAACACTCAAAGCATTTTACATTTACAACATGTACAGAATGTATACTAACAATATACACACAAAAAAGAAAAACAATTAAATGGGGGAAGAGAAGGTAGTGAAAAGAAACGTTCACTGAAGAGGGAACACAGCAGTGGGGTGAGTGAAAAATGAGCAGGGAGTTTGAGATGAGTGGGAGACAGTATTGGGAAGCTGCAAAAGGTGCATAGTGGTGAAGAGTTGCCTGTGCTTGAAGAGGGGATGAGATGTCAGTGGGTAAGGATGTTGTCATGTAATGCCTTAGGATCTAAAGCATTTAGATGATTATTCTTTGAATAAATATAAGATCTCAATGTATTGACAGGAGAGGTGAACAGTAGTTCTGAGACTGATGGGAAAGACTGCAAAGTCTGAGGAGCTATTATTGCAAAGCTGTGATTGGTGGAATGGAGTTTGTTTCATGGAAGGGTGAGACTGTTGGAGGACTGTGATATTCGGTTACACGCTGTGGTAATTTTGTTGACTTGGCTTACAAAGAAATTGAATGTTTCATTGTGCATTAGTTCATATTTTAGTGAGGCAAGGAGTACTGTACAACTTCATTTAATGAAAGCCATATGGCTTTGGTAAGGATTGTGCAGTTATGCTCTTTTGGGGACAAGGGCAATGGACCTGTAGATGTTTCTTGCAACTGGGGGGCAGATAAGTTTTTCTTGGATGCTAAAGTCATCAGTGGGAGTTTATATCTGAGTACTGAAGCTTGATAAACAACAACCATTAATGAAACAGTTAATACTTAAATAATTCTGTTACAATGAAATTCAAACAGCACTCTGAATAACAAAATAAGCCATTCCAGGCTTTTGATTGTGCTGCACCCTATCATATTAGAGTTTACTGCTGCCATGACTTCATATTAGTAAACAATAAAATCTAAATCTTCAGGATTGGTATTGCTGTTTTCCAACTGCAGGGTGAACCACCAACACAATTTCCCACCTGTGCTCAATTTACTTAAAATACTACATAATGAATGATAAATAAAACATGAGCTCCCTGAGAGCATTTCATCATCATACCGATAAGGCTGCCTATGAAAAAATGGAGACAAGTAGCAACAGCCACAACTGGAGTCCCTCAGGGATCAGTCCTTGGACCTCTCCTTTTTGGCATTTACTTCTCTGAAGTCATGGCCAATGTCAGTGGTCTCTGGCTGACTAAATTTACAGATGATTGCAAATTAGAAGCTGTCATGGAATCCCACAATGACACAAATGTTCTCCTGGAGGGGATGACACAGACAAAACAACTGTTGTCAGAGCCATGGACTAAAACTAAATGCCAAGAAATGCATAATGGTTTCTTTCAAGAAGTCATCCACCCCTGGTAACTATCATACTGACAACACACACCTCAGAGTTGACCCAGTAGTCAGGGACTTCTGGACACACAGATAGTAATCTGGCCTTGGACCATCACGCGTCTACAGTGGTGAAGAAATCATTCTTTGTTGCGTAACTTATAAACAAAGGTATGGCATCCAAGTTCAAGGAAGTCATTGTTCCACTGTAGTCGGCATTCATCAGCCCTATCATGGAGTACAATGCCCTCTTTGGTATGTACCTAACAAGACATATCCAACAATTGGAACGTCCACAGAGGTTCCTCACTAAAAAGAATACAGGGTTTAAGTAAACAATCCTATGCAGACCACCTCAAGGCTCTATCCTTGTATTCTGTCTTCTACAGGCTTTTGTAGGGAGCTCTATGCCTGACATACAGGACATTGTCAGACCTCACTCTGATGGACCTCCTTGCATACCCGCAAAAAACAGAACCAGAATTACCCATTCTAAACACTTAAACCTTGGCTGTGATATAAATAGGACCTGCTGGAGAGACAGGTATGTATACCAAAGATTACCCTGTCTCTGGAACCGGCTGCCCTGTCCATGTGAAGCAGAGCTCCCCAACCCAATTCAAGTGCAACCTGGACAACTGGATGGGGAAACGGAAATTCATCCCTGATTTGGCACCTATGTCTCTAATGGACACAGGCAACCTGTAAATGGTTCATCTCCCAGGTCCCTAGCTTGTAAATGTTTCATCTCCCAAGCCCCTGCTTACGCATATCAATGGTATCAGAACTTGTCAGAGATTTGGGATGCATGGTTAGGTTTAAAAAGGCTCTTGTGGTCATTAGCCTAGTAAACACCTATGAACCTATAAGAGACCACAGGTTTCCAAGCAAATATTTTCTGAATTATGTGACTTGTTATGGAATACAAATAATTTCTCGTGTTTACACTAGCTGTGAAAATGTCTTTCCACTGTACATTTCAGAAGCAGGTTCATAGCATAATTCAGTATCTGAAAGGATCAGTAAGCCAACTATATCTAAAACAACAGATAAGCATTGTATTTCAAACTTTAGGCACTTTCTTACAATTATTTGCACTCTTCATGACAAAGTACAGTTGTGTACACTTACCATAAATTTAGATGTTCGAGTGTATTCACTGTTGCAGTCATTACATTTGGGTAATCTGCTGGCAGGTTGCCCTCAGTCGGCCTGAATAACAAAGTCTTGGGTCCTACATCGGTTGCTGTCTCCTCTTCCATGACGTCAGGTCATCAGGGGTATAAAACATGCAGCCGACGCCATTTTAATCAGTTTTTCTTGCCCCAGGTGTCATGTGCCCCCCAAATGGGGAGTAAAAAACATATATATAAACTGTAAATATATATAAATGCATTTTGGAAACATAAACTTTACCTTCAACTAAAAGCAAATACACCACAAATGCTTCTGAGTATAATGAAGGAAAGAAAAGGTATAGAAAGGGGGCTGGCGGGTGGGTAACCTGGACTGCAACAGTGAATACACTCGGACATCTACATTTATGGTAAGTGTACACAACTGTACTATGTTCTTCGTGTTTCACTGTTGCAGTCATTACATTTGGGTAGAATCCCAAAGCCATGTATGGGAGGATGGAACTAAACAGCATTAGGAGCAGCTATAAGGCCCTGCAGGACTGCAGTGGCATAGCCTGCCCTGGATTTGGAGAAGAGAGGTAAATGATAATGCTTTGTGAATGTATGAACTGAGCTCTAAGTAGCAGCTCCTAGAATGTCTCTGGTAGGGACCCCTCTAAGAAAAGCTGCTGAAGTAGAGGCTGCCCTAGTGGAATGGGATCTGATCCCCTTGGGCACAGGTTTACCATGGTGCAAGTAGCAGAAACAAATACAATGGCTTATCCACTTAGAAATAGTCTGCTTTGATATAGCCTTCCTCTCTGATCCTGCAGCAAATGCTACCAGTAGTTGCTCAGACTTTCTTATAGATTTTGTTCTGTTTAAGTAGAATCTTAGTGGTCTGTGTACATCCAATGAATGCAGAATCCACTCCCCCTTGTTCTGCGGATTTGGGAAAAAAGTTGGCAGGTGAATGGTCTGGTTAAGAGCTACACTGGATACCACCTTAGGCATTAAAGAAGGACTGGTCCTGAGGGCCGCCCTGTCAGGGTAAAAAATAATGAAAGGCCCCACTGCCATGAGAGCTTGTAGTTCTGAAACCCTTCTAACTGAAGTGACTGACAAAAGAAAAGTTGTCTTCCAAGAAAGAAATTTTATATCCGCAGTAGCTGCTGGTTCAAAAGGAGGCAGGGTGAGTTTTTCCAGCACAAAATTGAGGTCCTATGCAGGAGTTGGCGCTCTCCTGGGAGGCCTTAAATTCTTGGCCCCTCTGAGATACTGTTTTAGCAGTGGATGAGAAAAGAGGGGAGGACTCTGTGTTGTAATGAACCGAGATGGTAGAGGCATGGAGTTTTACTGATGAAAAAGATAAGCCCTCGTCAAGCATCTCAGTTAAGTATTGTAAAATCTGAGGAATATTGGGCTTTGCTGTGTCTATTTCCTTGTGCTTGGTTCCAAGCACAGAATCGCTTCCATTTATCAGCATAAGATTTTCTAGTACTAGGCCTTCTGGCTTCCAAAATGACATCCATCACAGGTTTACTGAGGGATGTGGTTTGAATAATTAGTTGATTAGCCATGCTGCAAGATTCAAAGTTTGGAGCTGAGTGTGCAGAATTTGATAGTTCTGCTGAGACAATAGATGAGGTGTTTGAGGCAAGTACCACGGAGGAAGGAGTGACATATTCCTTAGAAGCAGTTACCAGTGTTGGCGAGGCCAGTCCGGAGCAATTAGAATCATTTTTGTTTTTTCCTGTCTGACTTTTAGTAAGACCTTGGAGAGTAGAGGCAGAGGGGGAAAGGCATAGACTGATAGGTTTTTCCAGCTGAAGGATAGAGCATCCACTTTCCATGCTTTTTTGTGATGAGTTCTTGTGCAGAATTTGTCCAACTGATAGATCTACGTGCTTCTCCCCAAAACTATGTCTGGACTTCCCCATTTCTGTGTTAACATGCTGAAGATTTGTGGATCCAGTTTCCATTTGTGTGGGTCCATAAGATTTCTGCTTAGGTCGTCTGCCAGAGTATTTTGCTTTCCTGGCAGGAATTGAGCTTGAAGATGTATTTGGTAAGTCAAGGCTGTGTTCCACAAGGCCATGGCTGGTCTGCAAAGGGGGTAGGAATGGGTACCCCTCTGCTTGTTTATGTACCGCATAACTGTGGTGTTGTCCATCTTTATTAGTAGCTGTCCTGGATGAAGTAAGTCCTTGAAGGCTGTCAGAGCATTCTGAACAGCTAGCATTTCTTTCTGGTTGATATGTAGATGCATTTGATTTGGGCTCCGTCTGCCCTGTATGCACCTCCCTGCCAGGTGGGCCCCCCAAGCATAGTCTGATGCGTCTGTGGTTAAGGTTTGGGTGGCATGGGGTAGAGTGAATGACAGTCCCTTGTTTTGGTGACATGTCTCTGCCCACCAAACAAACTCCTGTTGTAGGCAGGGAATGAGAGGAATCATAGTTTCCAGGCTGTGACAATGTCGACTCCATAAGCTTTTTAGGTACCATTGAAGTTTCCTCATATGCAGTCTCGCATATGGAGTTAGTAGAATGCAAGATGCCATGAACCCCAAAGCCTGCAGAATTTGTCTTGCAGGTAACTGGGTTTTGTTGCCCTTTGTTTGAAGTATGTTGTCAATTGCCATTTGTTTGTCTGGCGTGAGGTAAGCCATCTGGGCAGTTGTATTCAAGTTTGCACCCACAAATGTAATTATTTGAGAGGGTACCAGTTGTGATTTCTTTTCGTTTATGGTGTACCCTAGGCATGCTAGAAGCCTTTTTACAAACGCCAGAAGTTGAAGAATGTCCTTGTCCTCTGCCTGAATGAGACAATCGTAGCATAGGCAGTAGCTGTTGTAAAGTCGGCATTTTGAATTTTGGAATGTCCAGGAATGTGTTCAGAATCGATAAGTCCAGTATTGGACGCCATGATTTGTCTTTTCTGGGTACCAGGAAAAGTCTTGAATAAAATCCTTGTCGTTTTTCCTTGTCTGGTACCGGTTGACTAGCCCCCATATCCATGAGGGACATGACTTGTTTCTGGGCCTCTGCCCACAGGATTTGTGGCAGATCTGACCATCCGTTTGGAATTGGCAAGGTATGGAAATGAAATCTGTACCCCTGGGATACTATGTTTAATACCCACTTGTCCAGGGTTATTAACTGCCAATTTTGAGCATGAAGTGTTAGTTTTCCCCCCAAGGGGGCTACCAAATGATAAGTGCTTGGAAATGGTGGAGGAAAATCATTACTGTAGGGTTGTGCTTTGTTACCTCCAGATTTGGAGGTGGAGGCACCAAATTGCTTTGACCTGTAAGATCCCTGTGATTGATATCTGGAGCCTTTGGAGCGCCAGGGTTTGCTCTTAGTAGCTCTGTTGGACACAGGAAAGGACCAATTCTTAGTAGGCCAGTGCCTACTGAACCTGGGCGGCTACACTTGCAAGAAATATTTTACAGTTTGCATAGATTTAGCTTTGTCTTCCATTTTCTTCAAAACCTCTTCCGCCTTATTACCAAACAGAGTATCATGCTGTAAAGGGGCATCCAACAATTTAGCTTTAACATGATCAGGCAGATTTTGCTCCTTGAGCCAGGCATGCCTTCTTATCACAGATCCGGTTACGGTGGCCCTGCAAGAGGCCTCCAAGGAATCAAAACCACATTGCAAAGTATGCTTTCCAACCTGTTCTGCTGAATGCAATAAATCCTGTAACTCTTTATTTTCCATACAATCAGAAATCAACATAATTTTCTGTTTCAGTAAGCCCATAACATGCTGTTGAAATTTATGCATATGAAACTGGCAGTTTAAAGCCCTGATTGCCAAGGTTGCAGACATATAAACCTTCTTACACCATCTATCCAGCGCCCTGGAATCTCTATCAGAAGGGGTAGGATTTTTGGCTGCAGAAGCCTTAACACCCTTGGGACCCTGGGAAATAGTCTCAGGATCAGCAGCAGGATTTTTGAAAAGAAATATGTGGGAGCCAGGAACCCTGTAATATCTGTCTGGCGTACTAGGAGCCGGAGGGCAGGGAATCAGGAGCCATGCTCGATTCTGAGAACACATCAGCAATGTCTAATGCAGGAGGTATTGCCAAAGGCCTATGCTGAGAAAGAAGGAGGAAATCCCTAAGCCTCTTCTTTGATTCAGAGAAGTCCTGACTCTCCCAGTGAAAATGTTCCCTTAAAGTATGCAAAGTCTCTCCAAAAGAGTAATCCTCTGGAGGAGATGCAGATGGGATGGATTCCTCTGCATCAGAATCCTCATAACGTGGAATAGAAAATTCCTGATCAGAAGAAATGGAAACCTGATCTGAAGATTCATAATTAGTGCCTTGCCTAGGCCTCTTAGCAGCAGGGGGGTTGAGAACCCCTGATCAGGGTAATTAAATACTCAGCCATTTTAATCATTTGTTTTTTAGGGATAGGGGCCTGAGCACGTGGCTCATGCGTCGGTTTTTTAGACATAGAAGCAGTTTTTTACCTTGTTTTTGTTGATGGCGTCAGTTTAATATAAAAATGTTGAGGGCTGAAAAAGTACAGTTTTGTACCTACCATAAATGTAGATGTTCGAGTGCTAATACAGCTGCAGTCCTCACAGATGGGTTCTCCTGCCGTCAGGCGGGTCCTCAGTCGGCCGAATTCCAAAGTCTAGGTCCGGCGTCGGTTGTCGTCGCTTCTTCCCTGACGTCAGTGCGACAGGGGTATAAAGGAACCAGCCGACGCCATTTTCTTCAGTTTTTCTTGCCCCAGATGTCAGGTGCCCCCAGAAGGAAGGCAATACATAAAATTAGGTAATAATGCCATGCAATATAATCAAAAAACAGTAGTTGCAAGCAAATACACCATAAAAGAATACCCCTAGAGGGGAAGGAGGGTGGGAAACCTGGATTGCAGCTGTATTAGCACACGAACATCTGCATTTATGGTAGGTACAAAACTGTACTATGTTCATCGTGCATACAGCTGCAGTCCTCACAGATGGGTAGAATCCCAAAGCTAAGAAAGGGGTGGTAGGCACTAGGCGTAACTAGGAGGAGCCAAAATGCCCTGCAAGACTGCAGTGGCAAAGCCTGCTCTAGATTTGGAGTATAATGGTAAGTTGTAGTGCTTGGAGAAGGTATGCACAGAACTCCAAGTGGCTGCTTCCAAGATATCCTTGGTAGGAACTCCTCTGAGGAAGACTGTAGAGGTGGCTGTGGCCCTGGTGGAATGAGTTCTAATGCCTGTAGGTACAGTTTTGCCATGAAAGGAATAGCAAAAGCGTATGCAGTGGGCTATCCATTTTGAAATTGTCTGTTTGGAAATTGGTTTTCCTTGAGATCCTACGGCATAGGCCACAAAGAGCTGTTCTGATTTTCTGAAAGGCTTTGTTCTGTCCAAATAATAACACAGTTGTCTGTGGATGTCCAAGGAATGTAGTAATCTCTCCCCTTTGTTTTGAGGATTAGGATAAAAAGTAGGTAAGTGTATGGCCTGATTTAAAGCTACCCTGGATACCACTTTAGGCATAAAGGACGGGTTGGTTCGTAAGGAAACTCTGTCCTGATGGAAGATGATAAAAGGCTGGACAGCCATGAGAGCCTGTAATTCTGAAACTCTACGAGCTGAGGTGATAGCCAGAAGGAAAGCTGTTTTCCAGGACAAGTATTGCAAATCTGCTGAAGCAGCTGGCTCAAAAGGAGGCAGAGTCAGTTTTTCCAGAATGAAATTAAGATCCCAAGCAGGTATTGGTTGTTTCCTTGGAGGTCTCAAATTCTTAGCCCCTCTGAGGAACTGTCTTAAGAGAGGGTGAGAGAATAAAGGTGGATCAGTGTTGTATTCTGATGGAGGAGAAAGAAAGTCCACTGCTTAGCAGTTCAGTCAAATATTGTAGTATTTGTGGTAAATTCAGTTTTCTAGGGTCCTGGCCCTTTTTTTTTCATTCCAGGTACAAAAACGTTTCCATTTTGCGGAGTAAGCTTTCCTAGTTGATGGCCTTCTGGCCTCCAAAATGACATCCTGCACCTCCTTGGAGAGTAGGGCCTGCTGTGATGCTAAGGAATCTTCCATGCAGCTAGATTGAGTGTTTTTAGTTGACTGTGAAGGGTTTTGAAGCTGTGTTGAGTCAGAAGAAGAGGCATTAGAGGCAGGGTCCATGGAGGGGAATGCGTCAGGCTCCTCAGGAGTGGGTACCAGTGTTGTCTTGGCCAGTCCGGAGCAATGAGGATCATCTTTGGTCTGTCTGCTCTGGTCTTCAATAGCACTTTGGGCAGCAGAGGAAGAGAAGGGCAGGCATAAACTGTCATTGATGTCCAACTGAAAGAGAGAGCGTCCACTCTCCAGGCCTTTGGATGGAAGATCCTTGAGCAGAATTTTGTCAATTGATGATTTTTGTGGGAGGCAAATAGATCTATGTCTGGCCTTCCCCATTCTTGGATTATTTCTGTAAAAACTTTTGGATGCAACTTCCATTCGTGTGGATCGGTCATATTCCTGCTTAGGTTTGTCTGCCAGCGTGTTTTCCTTGCCTGGCAAGTACTGTGCTTGCAGTTCCATTTGTAAGTCCATGGCCATGTTCCAAAGTGACATGGCCAGTCTGCATAGGGGGTAAGAATGTGTTCCTCCCTGCTTGTTTATGTACCACATAACTGTGATGTTGTCCGTTCTTATCAAAAGTTGACCTGGTTGTAGAAAGTTCTTGAAAGCTATAATAGCATTTATTACTGCTAGCATTTCTTTTTGATTGATGTGAAGGTGCTTTTCTTTTTGGGACCATTTGCCCTGAATGCACCGTTCTGTCATGTGCGCCCCCCCAGGCGTAGTCCGAGGCGTCTGTTGTGATGACTTGATTTGCTTGAGGCTTGCTGAAAGGAAGGCCTGTGTTTGTTTGGCATGCTTGAGCCCACCACAGAAATTCCTTTTGCAGACATGGAATTAGTGGTATTATTGTTTTCAAACTGTGGCTGTGTTGAGACCATATGTTTTTCAGGTACCATTGTAGTTTCCTCATATGCAGCTTTGCACATGGGATTAGTAAGATGCAAGATGCCATGAATCCCAGAGCCTGCAGGATTTTCCTTGCAGTAAGCCTGGTGCAATTTGCCAGTGTTCTGAAGTATTGAATTAGTTGCCCCTGCTTTTCTGGCGTGAGGTAGGCCATCTGGGTGTTTGTGTCCAAGTTGGCACCCAGGAAAATTATCTTCCGAGAGGGTATTAGTCTTGATTTCTTTTTGTTGACTGTGTATCCCAGAGAGTTCAATAACATTATTACATAAGCCAGATGTTTCTGAAGGATGTGTTTGCTGTCCGCTTGGATCAGGCAGTCGTCCAAATAGGGATATATTTGTATCCCTTGAAGTCTGCAGTAGGCAATTACTGATGCCAGGCATTTCGTGAATACTCTGGGCGCAGTAGATAAGCCAAAGGGCAATGCAGAGAATTGATAATGAGTTGAACCTGCAAGAAATCTGAGGTATCTTCTGCAATTTTGTCTGATTGGGACATGCAGGTATGCCTCCTTGAGGTCCAATGTTACCAGCCAAGACTCCTTGCCCAGCATGGGAAGAAGCTGCTGTACAGTGAGCATCTTGAATTTTGGTATGAGTAGGAATGTGTTTAGGATGGATAGATCCAGAATAGGTCTCCAATCTTTTCCCTTCCTTGGCACCAGAAATAGCCTGGAATAAAACCCTTGACCTTGTTCGTGCATAGGTACCTCTTGAATAGCTTTCATGTTTTTGAGATCTGTAATTAGCCTTTGTGCCTCTGCCCTTTGATTGTGTGGCAGGTTTGGCATGCCTCTCATTTTGGAAGGGTGTGAAAATGGAATTTGTAGCCTCTGTTTATAATGTCCAGGATCCATTTGTCCTTTGTGACAGTATGCCAATTTTTTGAAAATAATGCCAGCTTTCCTCCCAAGGGGGCTGCCATTTGAGATCTGGTTGGCATGCAAAGTGGGAAGTCATTGTGTTTGCTTTCTGATAGATTGCGAGTTGTCCTCACCACCTCTTTGTGAAGGAGCTTGCCATTGTCTGCCTCTGTACGATCCTTGGGACTGTCCTCTGCCCCTCGGGCGCCTGTATCTGCCTCTTTGGGGTCTGTCTGTGGCAGGAAAGGACCAGTTTTTGGAAGGCCAATTTCTACTAAAACGTGGGGGTTGTACCTGTAGAAATTCCTTCACAGTTTGCATTGATTTAGCCTTTTCCTCCATTTTCCTTAATACCTCCTCAGCATTAGCACCAAATAGTACATCCCTTTGAAGAGGAGCGTCTAGTAATTTAGCTTTGACATGATCAGGTAAGGCTTGTTCCTTAAGCCAGGCATGCCTACGTATGACTGATCCTGTAACAGCAGCTCTGCATGAGGCCTCTAGAGCATCAAAACCACATTGTAAGGTATGCTTACCCACTTGTTCTGCACTATGTAGCAAGTCCTGCAACTCCTTCAAATCTGGTTGTTCAGGTTGTGACATTTTACTTTTCAATTGTGATAACATAGACTGTTGGTATTTTAGCATATGAAACTGACAGTTTAAGGCTCTCATAGATAATGTAGCCGAGGTATATACCTTTTTTCCCCACCTTTCTAAGGATCTGGAATCTCTCTCAGAAGGCAAAGGATTTTTAGCAATGGAGGCCTTAACTCCCTTGGGGCCCTGTGAGATGGTTTCTGGGTCAGCAGCATGGCTCTTGTATAGAAATTGGTGTGAGTCAGGGACCCTGTAGTACCTATCAGGCTTAACTGGAGCTGGAGGTAGAGAGTCTGGGTTAAGGCAGGCCTCCGAGTAAACATCATCTAGAATGTCCAAGACAGGAGGTATAGCCAAAGGCCTGTGCTGAGGGAGCAAGAGAAATTCCCTGAGTCTTTTCTTGGAATCAGAATAATCCTGGCCTTCCCAGTGGAAGTGTTCCCTTAAGGTATGCAAAGTTTCCCCAAATGAGTAATCTTCAGGGGGGGATACAGAAGGGATGGACTCCTCCGCATCAGAGTCTTCAAAAGGGGAGTAAGAATGTTCCTGATCATCAGAGTGCTCAGAAATAATGGAGCCCTGATCAGAGGAAAGGGAATCTTCCTCCACTCTAGGTCTTTTGTCTGGAGGGGGCTGAGAACCTCTGATAAGAGTAATTAAATCCTCAGCCATTTTAAGCATCTGTTTCTTAGGCATGGGGCCTGGAGATGGCCCCTGTGCAGCTGGTCTCTTAGAGTGCATGGTTGCTTTAGACTTAGTGAAAGCCTTGATAGAAAAAGAAGAGGAAGGTCTGAAGACACCTTGAGTGGAGGTGGACCTGTCCACATTCTGAGTTTCAACTCCGACAGTGGCTTCCGTATCTGTAGTCGGGGTGTGGGCCGAGGAGCCTGCGACCTCGGGTACAGGAGACACCGTCAAAGACAGGTCGTCGGTAGGCAGGGGCTGCGTAGGCACCTCACTGAGAACCGGACCACGTGTAGCCGGCTTTGGCGTGGTGTCGGTCGAGGCCGCGGACCTCGCGTGTCGGTCCTTGTCTTTTCGTTTTTTTTTTTTTTTTTTTTTTAGATAAAACCGGAGTCGGAGTATCCGACGACATAGTATAGTTAAATGCTTTCCAAAACAATGCTGGGCGAACTCCACCCGACGCTTAATAGTGAGTTTGTTGAATGTAGCACAAAAGCGGCAGGCCAAGACCTCGTGGTCTGGGCCCAAACAAGGTATACAGAGGGAATGGAAATCCTTATGCGGTATTTGCTTCCCACAAGAAATACAATTATTAACTTTGTCTGACATCGGTCTGAGGCAAGAAAAGGTTCCCCAACAGGGTACTTAGCTTTTAAGAAGACTTCGGTTTCCAAATTTTCGTAATCTCAGGAGCTGGCCGACCGGCACTTGCGAACTGCTTCTGCTTCGGGCACCGCGTGGCAAGAAAGACTGAAGAAAATGACGTCGGCTGGTTCCTTTATACCCCTGTCGCACTGACGTCAGGGAAGAAGCGACGACAACCGACGCCGGACCTAGACTTTGGAATTCGGCCAACCGAGGACCCGCCTGATGGCGGGAGAACCCATCTGTGAGGACTGCAGCTGTATGCACGATGAACATCACCCTCAGAAGCCGGTGCCTGCTCAGCGGCTCTGGACCCATCCAAGGGAGAGACATCCGCGGGTTCAATACTTTGCGAATCTCACGGCATACCAGACTCCGAATGGGTCTCGGTAGAGGCCTGCGACTCAAAAGCAGCGGGTATCAGCGGCTGCGAAAGTACCTCACTGAGTACCAGCGAACTGGCGACTGGCTTAGGAGAAGCTTCATCGTCGGTTTTGGACCACAAAGGTCTGTCTCTGTCTTTTTCCTTGCGTTTTTTGTGAACTCCGGTAGTCGGATTGCTAACCGACGACATTTCAGGGTAGTTAAATCTTGAACCAAAATATTTAGAAGCAAAAATATACCGACGCTTTATAGTGCGTTGGTTAAATTTAGCACAAAACCGACAGCAAGGCACGTTGTGATCAGGGCCTAGGCAAGGAATACAGTATAAATGAAAATCCTTATGAGTTATTTGCTTCCCACAAGTAATGCAATGATTACCTTTTACTGACATCGGTAAGGAGCAAGAAAAAGTTTTCCCAACGGGGTACTTAGGTTTAGTTTGAAGACTTCGGTTCTGAAACTCGAAAACAAAAATTTCAGGAGCCGGACGACCGGCACTTGCGAACTGCTTCTGCTTCAGGCACCGCGCAGCAAGAAAGACTGATTAAAATGGTGTCAGCTGCATGTTTTATACCCCTAATGACCTGACGTCATGGAAGAGGAGACAGAAACCGACGCAGGACCCAAGACTTTTTTATTCAGGCCAACTGAGGGCAACCTGCCAGCAGATTACCTAAATGTAATGACTGCAACAGTGAAACACGAAGAACATCTCTGGAGATGATGGAAGCATTCAGCATACATATTACTAGTGATCAAATAAAAATAAACCAGTTAGGGCAAGATCTTTGGACAACCTTTTGGAACAAGGAATTCATGATACCCAAATTCCCTCTAGAGTAACTCCAGGCTAACAGCACTAATCAATGTGCAGCCTAGCTGAGAAACAAGCAGACCTTATCAAACGGGAATCAGACATCTGCAAACTGGCAAGGAGAAAGGATAATATTGAAGTTATCAATAGCTTCTGGAAAGGGTTTTGCAGCATTTTGTGTTTTGTCCTTGAACATTTGAAATGTTAAACCTGTTGCAAATCTCTGAATGACAGAAAAATAAGTAATGCAATTGGTACTAAAGATGCTTGCTACAACTGTAACAATTATGTGTAACAGGTACAAAGCATGTTTGTTAAAATACTTAAGGCAGGTATTAGCATTTTGGGGGCCCCCAGCAAATGTCAAGTTGGGGGCGCCTAGGCACTTCCACTCTTAAGTATCACCCACCAACTGCCACCACTCCTAAGCAACCTTTTAGTTCAGGCTGCATACTTTTAGGAGTCATATGCAGACTGGCCTGTAGCTACAATCCTCTTGCATTATAACAGGCCTGCGTACCACACTATGTTGGCCAATTTAACAAAGGGAGATTTACAGTTACTGGCATTTAGCTGCAACAATGATACATTGCAGCAACTCTATGTAAAGGGCTGGACTTGGATGAAATGACACCCTAGGTATTGCCTACTGTTTCAACACCCCTCCCATACACACACACATGCTCCAGCGATTCCCCTTGGTTTTCTCCCATCTTGGACTCCCCATACCATACACATTAATTCATTCACTTCTCACATTTTACCTTACTCTTCAGGTTCATATGTCAGTACTAAGCTAACTGCTCTTGCGAGCCACTGTAAGCCTAGCCAATTATCCCTTGTGAGACTCAAACCTTGCACCTTGTGTTTGTAAGACAAACACCTTAACCATTAGGCCACCCTCCCAACCCTTTTTCATGAAGCCATAACTTTCTATGTGCTCTGAAGTGCACTTTAAATTATTTTGTTCTATTAACACAACCTTTTCATCCAATGATGGCATGAACAGAAATTATGATTAAGGAAAGAAATTCAGTATGTTGTTCAGCTTTAGTTTTTCTTGCATCTGTCAATACACTTTTCCTGACCAAGGCAGCACAATAATAGCAATTTAGGAAATAACTCAATTATGCTGGTGCCCCCAGTATTCATAGGAGCTCCAGATGCTCTGGGATGCATTTTAGAGCATTTACCAGCCTTTTAATCCAATGGAGGCCTAAACAAAGATCACAGATAAGAAAATAATTTTAGTCATTTTTTTCCTTTCAAGGCAGACGTGAGTTGTGGCAAAGGCTTAATATTCAAAGTTGACAAAAGAGCAGCGCACAATAAACTAGCAAAACAATTGCAAAGATACACAGGTCCTATCTGGGAATACTGCCCGACTCCCTTACCCCCCACCACCACCAAAAAGACAACAATGCCTACGTATCTCTCTGGTGTTTAGACTGGGATGAAAGCAGAGGTTAAAATTACAACAGTCATGTATTTCAAGTCTCTGCTGACATACATATACATACACATACTATGCTTCCTCACCCTTAACCCCAAAAGGCAGCCACCTGTTTATTGTGCCCGATGTGAGATTGTGAGGAAAGTGAAAAAATAATAATTACACTAATGTATTCTACTTTGTTGCTCCTAGATGGCACACTGCCTCTACAAAAGCAACAGTAACCTTCTTTGTACACCCCTGAGGTATGCAAGAAAATTAAAAAACAATGACCACACTATCCCCAGCCAAAACACAAGCTATAATGACCTCCTGTGCACACCTCTAAAGTTTGACTGTGATGAAAATTAAAGTAATCACAACACAATCCCCAGCTCCCAACCCACATAACTTACAGCAACTTTCTATACACACACATCTGAGCAGGACTGGTATTACTATAGGTGCAGTTGAGAGCAGAGGCCATTACTTGATTTATCCTAACAGGGTCATGTCTCATCCCTGTTCAGGTTAAAGAGCATAATCAGAAAATCAATATGTTTTTTCTCTTCCTTTTCCCCCAATCAGCAACAGCTTTTGTGGGGTCCTGATACAGTCAAGGATAATTAAGGGTCCCCCCTGTATCCATTTATACAGTCTGAGGAGTGGGGACCACCAGTCTCCTAGAAGATCTAATTGTCTGAATATTCTGTGACATATTTAACTCCTTACTTTTGAAACATATTTACTTGTTAGCTGCATTTTTTACTGATACCCAGAAGAATAATGCATGTGTCCCAACATTATTGGGTGTATGCACAGAAGATGAAAAACTGTAATATAATTACACACACACACACACACACACACACACACACACACACACACACACACACACACACACACACACACACACAAACACACACACACAAACACACACAAACACACACAAACACAAACACACACAAACACACACGTGCCATAGCAATACTAGTTTTGTATTTAATTCAGCAAATTGCAATACACTGAGGAATACTGGTACTGCCATACCAGATCAGTGACTTTTTTTTAAGCAATCATCAAACAGAAGCAGGGGAAGTCATGTTTATTTACTTCACTGAAGAGTAATGCATACCTGTCACTGCCCTTCCCTGATTTTTCCTTATAATTTAGCTCTGTCCTTGATTTGCTGTTAAATAATTCAGGATTATAGACTGCCAAATAAACCCAGACAGTTTTATACTTTTTTGTCCAAAAAATCCATGTTAATACAAAAGGTGTTATTCTACTAACCTTTTTAAGGGAATTAGAGTAATACTTAAAACATGTTCCTGATTCTGAGCCTTTATTCTGCCATTATTTTTGGCACTGTGCAAAATTCTTCAGAAAGAAGTTAAGTTACATTATCTGGTTTCTGCCAGACTCCTTGAATGAGAAAAGCATCCCTTAAAATTGGAAGCATTACCTCTTCTTAAAATCCAAGGCATTGAGATTAGTCACTCTGGGCTGCTGATCTCAAGTGCTTATCTCGGTCATGCTCATTATCAGCTTTATCCTAACAGGGTCATATCACAGCCCCGTTCAGGTTAAAGGACATAATCAGGAAATGTACACTTTTTTCTCTTCATTTTTCCCAACCAGTAGCAGCTTCTGTACCTGGTTTATTAAATATACAAGATTGCTGTACTAGCTTTTGTTGGTTTGATGACTCCCTATTGAAATGTTGGAACTCAAAATGCAAAGTGCCAACAAACTGAAAAAAAAAAAGAAAACCTTGAAAACACAGGATAACAGTGAATCTCGAAAATTGCTTTTCTCCTTTAAACTTCTTTTTGCAGGGATGCCCCCCCCCCCCAAACACCCCACATCCCTAAACATATGGACACCAACTCCAAGATCACCATAGCTAGGATAAAACATAATATTCCATGAAAATGCATCTCAGACTTGGTATATGCTAGTCTGTTCTTTTGGCCACTTATTCTCTGTATTTCAGAACTCACTCATTTCAAATGGTTACCACACTGGCCAGACAAATTAAAAAATATCAAGACATGATAACCTCCTGTGGTTGAGAGCCCCCAGGAGCAGGGGGCCCCCAGTAACCACAGGATTTGCTGGTGTCTACAGCCAGCTATGAAAATACTGAGGCTAAGCTGGCAGTTGCTAAATATTAAAGCTATTTTATCTGGAGTACAAAAAAATTAAACCTGTTACATACCTGAAAACCACGCTAGAGGTATAAAGTTATTCTTTTTTTGTCTGACAGTGAAAATAAATTGATGGCTCTAGTGTAGATTATCAACATCAATGCAGAAATAAAAATACATCAGCAAATCCTTTTTGCCAAATTCTTACATAAAGAAAAGTGTGTGTGTGTGTGTGTGTGTGTGTGTGTGTGTGTGTGTGTGTGTGTGTGTGTGTGTGTGTGTGTGTGGGAGGGGGGTAACCCCTCCCATACAGGACAGGATCCTCACTCCACAATTAAATTTGACCTACTCAAGTCACAATGCCTTGAGGCAACTTAGGAAAAGTTATTTGCAGAACATTTGAGAGATTATTTTAAATAAGCAATGAAAAATAGTGTGGATAATGACAAATTCTCGTACTTGAAATCCTGTAATATGAATATTTTCTTCTGAATTACATAAACACATCCTCACAACAATGAAAAGTAATAAATGCACACACTTATTTGCTATAGTACTTGGATGTTTGTCAGGACAGTCAGTAAATAAAACATACTACAGATGAGCTCGCAGGCCTCCACAACACGAGTATTCATAATAAACTCTACAGAAGGAAATTGTACCATGGCATCCAAATTCTCTATGACAAGCATTAATATTTATAGTTATACATTGCATATATTACTATTAATGTGTTCAAATACATTAAAAAAAGAAAAACAAATATGTTCAAACACAACATTAAAAGGATTTTAACTATACTAGGCATGGCATGGGCTCTTAATATTAAACCAAACAATTTTTGTGCAGCAATACATTTTCATATCAGCAACTTTTCAGTACTATCAGCAACTCCCAAGCTGTTCATCTGTTTGTATGGTATCTCTGATGGCCATTCATATTTGCAATACATACTAGGACTGTTTCTCTGCTGATATTCATTTACATGGAATGTTTTGACTGCTCTACTTGGAGACATGACCAACAGCCTCTCTCTCTGCAGCTTGTGTGTCATGGTTCTCTAATTTCATGTGACAGTACTAATTATGACACTACTGACTGCTCATTTTCCATGGACTTAGAAGCATCTACCTTGCACAAATGTGTGCTATTTCTTGTATCCAGCTTTCCATCCCACAGTGAGCAATGCAGGATTTTGGTTTGGCTGTTTACGATTTCCACTTCCAAATACAAAATTTCTCATGGTTTATGTAGTCGTACTCTGCCAACGACTTGTAGACTTGGTAGTCTCATGCACTTTCAATCATAACAGTATTTATGTCTCTCTTGATTTCTCTCCAGTGTTTCCTTTATATTATATTTATTTTTACATATCAGCAATGAACTCAAAGTAGGTAAAGAAAATTATATATTTACCATAAAGTACAGTTGTGTACACTTACCATAAATGTAGACGTTCTAATGTATTCATTGTTGCAGTCATGACTATTGGGATTTCCTGTCAAGAAAGCCACTGGCCGGCCCGACTACCAGAGAAATTTCTTTCCGGCTCCCAAGCCGGCAGACACCCTGACCAATGTCGGTAAGTTCGTGTATAAAGGTAGCCAGCTTGTCTCATACCAGTGTTTTCTTGCACTCAGCTAGGAAGAACTCTAAGCAGATAGGAGGTATCCAAAGGAGAACCTGACATAGGAAGGGAGCCAAGGAGGGGCGTCCCTTAGCTGAGTAGCAAAACAGAATCAACCTACATGGTAGGCTGAGGGGGTTGGCAGGAGGGAAAGACTGCAACAGTGAATACACATGAACATCTACATTTATGATAAATGTACACAATTGCACTATGTTCTTCGTGTTTCACTACTGCATTCCTGACTACTGGGAAGACTCCCACAGCTGAAAGGAGGGAGGAAGGTGTCTAAGGGGAAGACAGAATGCCCTGCAGCCAGCAGTGGTAAAGACTACTCTAGACCTGAAGAAGGATACCAGATTGTGGTGCTTGGTGAAGGTATGCACTGAAGACCAGGTGGCAGCCTCCAAGATGTCCTTGGTGGGGACACCCTTTTGAAAGGCAGTGAATGTAGCAGGTGCCCTGGTGGAATGAGATTTTATTCCTACTGGTGGCACTTTATAGTGTGAGCAATAATGAAAGCAAATGCAGTGGGAAATCCATTTGGAAATTTGCTTAGAGGCAGGCTTGCCTTCGTTGCCAGAGGCAACTGTAATGAAAAGCTGATCAGTCTTTCTCAAAGCTTTTGTCTTGTCCAGATAGAAATGTAGCTATCTGTGCACATCCAATTCTCTCCCCTTTATTTTGTGGATTGCTGAAGAAGGTAGGGAGATGGATGATATGATTCAAAGTGTCAATGACCACTTTATGCATAAAGGATGAATTGGTTCTGAGAGACACCCTATCCCTGTGGAAGATACGGAAACATTCCACTGCAAAGAGGGCCCTCAACTCAGAAACCCTCCTGATTGAGATGATGGCCAGAAGAACTGTTTTTCATGTCAGGAACTTTAGGTCCACAGAAGCAGGTGGATCCAGACCTGCCAGATGAGAAATCAGATCCAGAATGGGATCCAGGACCAAAGGAACATACTTCAAAAGAGGCCAAAGAAAAGGAAACCGCACCTAATAGGGCCAAAAGGGCAATGAGGATTACAGTTGCTATGCAGCGGGCTGCCTTCTGAAGAAATGTTTTTATTAGCAGGTACGGAGATAGGCATACACAAAACCTGGAGGCCAAGCATACAGAACAGTGTCCCGTGTGACTGTTCCTGAGGAGAAATTAAGGCACACAAGCAGATGCACTTGGTGTTTGATGGGGATGTAAACAGATCAGAACATGGAGTGCCCCTGCATCAAAAAATCTGAGTGGCAACTGACCACTTGTGCAGAAAGAGAATGTTCCTGCTCAAACTGTCTGCCAATATGTTGAATGTCTCCGGGATGTGCTTTGCATCCAGAAATCAGATAGACAAAATCACCCATTGCCAAACTCTCATGGCCTCTAAGGAAACAGGATAAGAATGGGTTCCCCCGTTGGTTCTGACACCAAACAACATTCATGTCAGCCTGAACTGAAATCACACCATAGGAAAGACTTCCTGAAAGGCTTGCAATGCAAGCAGGACTGCTCTTATCTTGATGACACTGACATGGAGATTGGCCTTGGAAGTAGACCAGGTCCCCTAGACAGTCCCCCATTCCAAATGCCCCAGCCCACCCCAGAAAAGAGACATCCATTGTGACTGTGCCCAGAGGGAGAAGAACAAACTCCTGGTGGACACCAAGGCAGACTCCAACCATCATCTGATCTGATCTCAACATACATTTGTCAGCACAATGGGGACCAAGGGATCGAGTACATCCAGTCATCCTTCCTCCAGAAAAGCAGAATGGACTGCACCAAGAGCATCTGAAACTTGGTCTATTTTACAAAACAATTCAACTAGCTTAAATCCAGAATTAGTCTGAGGTCTTTGTTGTTCTTTGTAACCAAAAAGGACCCTGAAAAAAACCCAGAGCTGCACTGGTCTGGTGGGACCTGTTGGATGACTCAATTTACTAACAACTTCTGAATTTCAAAGGCTGCATCCCTTCTCTGAGGGGGTGGCACATCTGGGAGATGGTTTTTGGTTTAAATTTGGAATTTTCAAAAAACTGTGACATGGGACACAGGTTAGTAATAGGCTAGCTGCCCTTGCAGGCCATTTTAAGCCTAGCCAATTTCCTTCCAAAGGTAAGAATCAAACCCTGTACCTTGTATCCGTAAGACTAACACCTTAACCATTATGCCAAAATGGAAGTGTACAGCCTCTGAATATGACCCTTAACATCCATACATCCCAGGTGATGGCCTACCAAGCTTCTGTGTGGACAGCCAAAGAACCCCTGACTTGTCTCCAGAGCCAGACAGTGAGGCAACAACAAAAGGTCACTGAAAGGACCTCCTGGAGAAGCCTCCATGAAAGACTTGGTCCTGTGGACCACGCCTGCCACAGGGGCAGTGCCCTTTGTGGTTACCCCCCTATCCTGGGTGGAACTTTCAGAAGCAGCTTCTTGCTTTTCTTAAAAAAAAAAAAAAAAAAAAAAAAAAAAAAAAAAGGTCTTCCCCTCCCTTCTGGTTTCTTTGATGGGTAACAACATGTACTCCAATGGCAAGACAGCATTTTCCCATTCTACTCACGCATGGTCAAAGTGTCCTTAACATCAAGCCTAAAAAGTGAAGTGCTGTCAAAGGGGGCATTAATAAAGGACATCTTGAAGTTGGCAAAATTACACAATCTCAACCAAGCATGGCAATGTTGACACCAGTGACTTGTGACGTGCCATCAGCAGCATTACAGAGCAGACACATGGACACATTAGCATCAGACTCTAAGGAGGACATATTAGTCTCCAAAATCTTCTGAAACTCTGGAGTTTGCCATGTCTTAAATACCCTTGACACTTTCAACACAATGTCAAACTGAAGCCTGGTCAATGAGACAGTCCAATGTCCTCAGTGCAAACTTGGCTGAGGAGTAGAAGCACTTCTTCAACTGGTCCAATGCCACAGATTCCCTAGTCAGAGGATGAACTGAGGACCTCTCTTCTGAGACGTTCTTCTTAGTGGCCATCACCACCACAACTCCATCAAGGGCAGTACACTAACTCCAGGGCCATCAGTCTTTGGGAGGGACAAGAATCCTGTCCACTTTCTTAGGGATTGGTTCCACCACATAAGGCTCCTTCCATGCCCTCCAGGATACCAGGTCAATAAGGGTGACCAGAGGGGTACCACCGAGGACGTGGATGGGCCCACCTTGAAGGCCTTCCTCTAGAGATGGGGCTTTGGCAGTCCTTGCATGGGGGATTTAGGGGACTCTTCACTTCCCTTGAAGTCAGTATCTTCGGTGAAGGACTCTTCAGGAGATTCCAGGTCCTTTCTCTTGCAATGACTCCTGCCTGAAACTTCTCACCCTGGAGAATCCAGGGGGCAGGGGGGTGGAAAATGCTGGGGCCTGTAAAGTAAGGGCAGACCTGAGACCACCCAGGGTGAGCTGTCTTGGAGAAGACTAAAGCATGTCCAAAGGTTCAGACATCTAACATGGCTTGATATTGGTTACAGCTGGCCACTCGTCAACTGACGGGAGAACATCCTCTCTGTGATGTCAAGTGCAAAAACTGAAGCAGGCCACCCAGAGTCCTTGGACTTAGGATACAAAGATTCCTAGGAACACTGGATTCTGCAGCAGCTCCAAACTGCCCTGATGCAGAAACCAGAGCCAAACTGTCAAAAGCAGAGACACAGAGTGGGAGGGACAATCCAAAACTCCAGTCTCAACGTGTCAGCTTTTAGATCCACTTGGCTCTAATGTGGCCAGAATCGAGGAAACCAAGGTAGAGGCAGAAGCCAAAATCAGCCAGGCCAATGGATACAAACCTAAGGGAGGAAAGGCAACCAGGTCCAATGACCTTGGAACTGTAGGGTCCGAAGGAGGAAACAAATAAGGGAGCCTTCATCTCAGATCAACGACCGAAGCTGAGGGGAGCAGTCATAACTGCAGCTGTGCCTGTAAAAAGGATCATATATCAGCTGCTCCAAGTCAGATGTTATTAAACATCTCCCTGAATGGGATGACCAAGCCAACAAAGCCACTGATGATGGCTTGGAGATTCACCTACTAAATGATGGCTCCAAAGACCAGATCTGAACTGGAGAAGCTGGAATCCAGGGTGGAGAAATTGACAACTCTGGTGAGGACTCTTGTGGAGTCAAACAGGAGAAGGGGAAAAAGAAAGTCCTACTTGAGGGTGCTCCCACGGACAAGAAAGGGCTAGGAACATTAACAGCAGGAGATAGAGCCTTACCTGCAATCAGCACAGAAGGAGATCGAACATGAAGTGTTGGAGCCAAAACCACCAGGGAGCCAAGGGATTTGGGATCTTCATTCAGATCCAGTGGGTCAAAAGAAGAGAGGGACTATCATTTTCGGTCCCCCTTGAAAGGTCTGGGGTCCTTAGAGCCCTGCTTGGGACCCTATCACTCTTCTCCCTTTTGCTGGAAGTAGTAGTAGATGAGTGGCGAGCTAGCAATAGTCCTTTCAGGACAAACTTGGCCCTTATCTCATTGATGGTGCTAGTGCTGAAACCCTCTTAAATAGTTTAAGATGGCTTGAGGTGAGTAGCCCCCACAGGCAGTATAGAAACCTGTCATGGGCATCCTGTGAATGGAACTTGTGACAAGCTACACACTTTTTAAAACCCTTCTCCATCCAGAAAAAAGCTCAAACCTAATGAATAACCACTACACTAACAAAGGCTAAAAAGGAAATAACCTAACACCTAAAAAGTACAGTTTTGTACCTACCATAAATGTAGATGTTCGAGTGTATACACTGCTGCAGTCATTATACTTGGGTTATCCTGCTGTCAGGCGGTTCCCCAGTCGGCCTGAGTTCCAAAGTCTTGGTCCGGCGTCGGTTGCTGTCGCCTCCTCCCTGACGTCAGTGCGACAGGGGTATATAAGATGCAGCTGACGCCATTTTCTTCAGTTTTTCTTGCCCCAGATGTGAGGTGCCTGTAAATAGGCAGGCAATTCCAATTGCTAATAAAACATACAAAAGAAAAGTAAGACAACTTACAGCTACCAGCAAATACTCCCCATAGGCAGTAAGGGTAGGAGACATACGTACATACCAGCCAGTAAGAGGGGAAGGAGGGAGGGTAACCTGGACTGCAGCAGTGTATACACTTGAACATCTACATTTATGGTAGGTACAAAACTGTACTATGTTCATTGTGTTACACTGCTGCAGTCATTACACTTGGGTAGAATCCCAAATCTGAGGTAGGGTGGCTGGTTCTATACGGCATTAGGGGTGGCTATAAGGCCCTGCAGCACTGCAGTGGCGAAAGCCAGCTCTGGATTTTGAGTATAGAGGCAGATAGTAATGCTTGGTGAAGGTATGTACAAAATTCCAAGTTGCTGCTTCCAAAATATCCTTGGTAGGTACTCCCCTGAGGTAGGCAGTTGAAGTGGCTGTTGCCCTGGTGGAGTGAGATCTAATGCTACTAGGTACAGGTTTTCCATGGTATGTGTAGCAGAACCATATACAATGCCCTATCCATTTTGAAATAGTCTGTTTTGAAATGGCTTTTCCTTGTGCTCCTGCAGCATATGCTACCAATAATTGCTCAGATTTTCTGAAAGCTTTGGTTTTGTCCAAGTAGAAGCGTAACTGCCTGTGAATGTCCAAAGAGTGCAGTAGTCTCTCCCCTTGATTCTGCAGTTTAGGATAAAAAGTTGGCAGGTGAATAGTTTGGTTTAGAGCCACACTGGATACCACCTTTGGCATAAATGTAGGGTTAGTTCTTAAAGACACCCGGTCCTGGTGGAAAATGAGGAAAGGTTACACTGCCATTAATGTCTGTAATTCTGAAACTCTTCATGCTGATGTTATTGCCAGGAGCAGAGCAGTTTTCCAAGAGATATATTTTAATTCTGCTGTGTTAGCTGGCTCAACAGGAGGTAAAGTTAGTTTTTCCAAAACAAAGTTGAGGTCCCAAGTTGGAGCAGGTGCTCTACGGGGCGGTCTTATGTTTTTAGCCCCTCTGAGGTACTGTTTTAAGAGGATTAGAGAAAATTGGTGGATCCGTGTTGTAGTGAGCAGAGATGGCAGAGGTGTGGATCTTGATGAATGAGAAGGAGATGCCTTTGTCCAGCATCTCAGTTAAGTATTGTAGTATCTGAGGAATGTTTGGGACAAGAGGGTCAAGGCTGTGAGCTTGGTTCCAGGCACAGAATCTCTTCCATTTATCCGAATAGGCTTTCCTGGTACTAGACCTTCTGGCCTCCAGAATGACATCCATAACAGCTTTGGAGAGAGGCATTGCTTGCTTGACTAAGGAATCTTCCATGCAGCTAGGTTTAAGGTCTTTAGCTGGCTGTGTAGTATTTGATTGTTGTGCTGAGTCAGCAGATGTGGGATTTGAGGCAAAATCCAGGGTGGTTCTTGTGCTAAGCTCCTTAAAATTGGATACTAGTGCTGGTGTGGCCAGTCTGGTGCAATCAGGATCATTTTTGGCTCTTCTTGCCTGGCTTTTATGAGTACCTTTGGCAGGAGAGGTAGTGGTGGGAAAGCGTATACCTGTAGGTTCTCCCAACTGAATGCTTGTGGATGGTAACTCCTTATGCAGAATTTTTGTAGCTGGCAGTTTATTGGGGATGCAAACAGATCTATGTCTGGGCTCCACCATTTCTGTGTTATCATTCTGAATATTTGTGGATTCAATTCCCATTCGTGGGGATCCATGATGTTTCTGCTTAAGTCGTCTGACAGTGTTTTTTTCTCTACTGGCAGGAATTGTGCTTGCAGATGAACTTGAAGGTTTATAGCCGTGTTCCACCAGGTCATGGCTTGTCTGCATAGGGGGTAGGAGTGAGTGCCCCCTTGCCTGTTTATGTACCACATAACTGAGGTGTTGTCTGTCTTTAGCCGTAGTTGTCCTGGATGCAGCAGGTCCTTGAAAGCTATAAGGGCATTTTGTACAGCTAGCATCTCTTTTTGATTGATGTGAAGATGCCTTTGTTCTACGGGCCACGTACCGTGAATACATTTGCCTGCCATGTGTGCTCCCCAAGCGTAATCCGATGCATCTGTTGTCAGTGTTTGCCTGGCTGTGGGTTGTGTAAAAGGCTGTCCCTTGTTGAGGTGACAAGCTTGAGCCCACCATTGAAACTCCTGTTGAAGGCACAGTATTAGTGGTATAACCATTTCCAAACTTTGACAGTGTTGAGACCATACATTCTTTAGGTACCACTGAAGTTTCCTCCTATGCAGTCTGGCATATGGAATTAGTAGTATGCAGGATGCCATGTAACCCAAGGCCTGCAGAATTTTTCTTGCAGGGAGTTGGGTCTTTGTTGCCATCAACTGAAACTATTGAGTCAGTTGTCCTTGCTTGTCTGGCGTGAGATAAGCCATCTGGGCCGTTGTGTTGAAGCTGGCACCCAGGAATATAATCTCTTGTGAGGACACTAGTTTTGATGTCTTTTCGTTTACTGTGTACCCCACAGTAACTTTTTTACAAACGCCAGATGCTTTAGAAGAATGTCCTTGCTCTCTGCTTGAATCAGGCAGTCGTCCAGGTACGGATAAATTTGAATTCCTTTCTGTCTGCAAAATGCAATTACTGGTGCCAGGCACTTTGTGAAGACCCTGGGCGCAGTAGATAATCCAAAGGGCAGTGCAGAGAATTGGTAGTGCATTGGACCAGCTATGAATCTGAGGTATCTTCTGCAGTTTTGTCTGATAGGGACAAGCAGGTATGCCTCCTTGAGGTCCAAAGTTACGAGCCAAGCTTTCTTGCCCAGCATGGGAAGAAGCTGCTGTAGTGTCAACATTTTGAATTTCGGAACATCCAGGTAAGTGTTTAGAGAAGAAAGATCCAGAATGGACCTCCAGGGTTTGTCCTTTCTGGGTACCAGAAAGAGTCTCGAGTAAAATCCTTGTCCTTACTCCTGTGATGGTACCTTCTGAATAGCTCTCATATCCATGAGTGCTGTAATTTGTTTTTGAGCCTCTGCCCATTGATTTGGTGGCAAATTTGGCATTCCTTTTAACCTTGGCAGAGTGTGAAAGTGGAACCTGTAACCTTGAAATACAATGTTGAGAACCCATTTGTCTTTGGTGATCATTTGCCAATTGTGGTAGAAGAGTGCCAGTTTTCCTCCCAAGGGGGCTGCCAAGAGGGATTTGTTTGGCAGCTGTAGTTGGAAGTCATTGGAGCTGCTTTTTATATGGTTGGGGCCTGTCTCCCCCTTCTTTCTGGCCTGATGCAACCCATTGTCGAGGCCTGTAAGGACCTTGTGTTTGACCTCTACCTCTTGGGCGTCTGTATCTTCCCCTTTGAGGTCGGTCTGTCTGTAATTGGAAAGGACCAATTCTTAGCTGGCCAGTTTCTGCTAAATCTAGGAGGCTGAACCTGTAAGAAATCCTTCACCATCTGCATAGATTTTGCCTTATCCTCCATTTTCTTTAATAGCTCTTCTGCCTCAACTCCAAATAACACATCCAATAATTTTGCTTTAACATGATCTGGTAACGTATGTTCTTTTAACCAAGCATGTCTTCTAATGACAGAGCCTGTTAACTGCTGCTCTGCAGGAGGCCTCTAGAGAATCAAAACCACATTGCAAAGTATGCTTTCCCACTTGTTCATTGTTTATTGCTGCATGCAATAAATCCTGCATTTCTTTAAAATTAGGAGGATCTGATTCTGGAAGCATTTTTTGTTTTAACTGAGACAGTAAAAATTGCTGATATTTTAGCATGTCAAACTGGCAATTTAAGGCTCTCATTGCTAAAGTTGCAGACGTATATACTTTCTTTCCCCATCTGTCTAATGCTCTGGAATCTCTGTCAGAGGGAACTGGATTCTTGGCTGATGAGGCCTTAACTCCTTTGGGTCCCTGAGAAATAGTTTCAGGGTCAGCTACAGGGCTTTTATACAGAAATTTATATGAGTCAGGGACTCTGTAGTATCTGTCAGATTTAACAGGGGCTGGAGGTAAGGAATCAGGATTTAAGCTGGATACAGTATACACATCATTCACAATATCTAACACTGGCAGAATAGCAAGGGGTCTGTGTTGAGGTAATAAAAGGAAGTCCATGAGCCTTTTCTTGGATTCTGAGTAATCCTGGCCTTCCCAGTGGAAATGCTCCCTCATGGTATGTAGGGTTTCCCCAAAGGAGTAGTCCTCAGGCGGTGAGGCTGATGGAATTGATTCCTCAGCATCAGAATCCTCATAAAGGGGTAAAGAGTATCCTAGGTCTGAGAATGAATCAGAAGAGATGGACACCTGGTCAGATGAGTCATAGTCTGCATCCTGTCTAGGCCTTTTATCAGGAGGGGGATGGGACCCCCTGATCAGAGTGATTAGGTCTTCGGCCAATTTAGCATTTGTTTCTTAGGCATGGAGGCCTGTCCTGGAGAATACTGTATTTGTTTCTTTGATTTTAAAGGAGGCTTAGACTTAGCTGAGGGTTTAACGCTTAACTGAGTAGGTCTGAAGGCACTCTCTGAAGCTGTGGGTTGCTCAGCTACTCCGGATCCCTCTGAAAGGTTAGTCTCGGTAGGGTGAATAACTTGTGCGTCCGAAGGCCCAGCCATCTCCACGTGGGAGTCAGAGGCTGCCTGTGGTTCTACAGAAGCGGTCGTCAGGGGCTGCAAAGGCACCTCGCTGGAAACCAGAGAACCGGCGACTGGCCTAGAAGTGGCTTTGTCATCAGTTTTGGGCCTCGGATACCTACCCTTGTCTTTGCGCTTTTTGTGTATTCCAGTCGTCGGAAGTTCCGACGGCATGGTATAATTGAATTTTCTACCAAAATAATGTCGGGCAAAATCAAACAGACGTTGAATAGTGCACTTGTTAAACCTAGCACAAAACCGACAACCAGTGACGTTGTGGTCTGGGCCTAGGCATGGGATACAATAGGAATGGAAATCCTTATGAGGTATTTGCTTCCCACAAGAAATACAGTTATTAACTTTTACTGACATTGGTCTGAGGCAAGAAAAAGTTTCCCCAATGGGGTACTTGGCTTTGTAGAAGACTTCGGTTCTGGATTCGGAATGTAAATCTCAGGAGACGGCCGACCGGCACTTGCGAACTGCTTTTGCTTCAGGCACCGCGCAGCAAGAAAAACTGAAGATGGCGTCGGCTGCATATTATATACCCCTGTCGCACTGACGTCAGGGAGGAGGCGACAGCAACAGACGCCGGACCAAGACTTTGGAACTCAGGCCAACTGGGGAACCGCCTGATGGCAGGATAACCCAAGTGTAATGACTGCAGCAGTGTAACACGATAAACATCACAGCAAACACTAACCCCACTAGAAAAGCACACTGGGTGGAAAAAAAGAAACGCTAACAAGATTAATGCCTACCCTAAAACTACACTACCTTCTACAAGAAAAAAAACTAAACCACAATTAGAAATACACAAGAAAACAAGGGTAGAGGATAAAAACAGGCTAAATCACACTCAAAAATATCCAATAAAGGATACACTCCGGTGAACCAAATGACCAAGCTGCTACCCAGGAATGGTGGCCAACAAGATCTGATGTGATCTTGACTGAGTGAGGGATTATGGGTATAGGGGGTAGAGCTTGGCAGGCTGAACTGTTTGAAATATGGCTGGTCTCAAATCCAAGTTGGATCCGATAACCCATGGTCTCAAATCCAAGTTGGATCCGATAACCCATAGGCTGAATCCAGAGGGAAAAGATGGTGAATTTCACGTTTTAATCAACCATGCTGTTTTCTGCCAGACTCTGGTTAAACGGTACTGGATTAAAAGAAGTTACCACGAATGAAAGCAGAGGTTTGTAATCTGAATGCTGAATATCTTCCCCTATCTACTAATATCAGAAGATCCCACTCACTGTGGAAGTTGGAACAGCAATGCAAGTCAAATGACCTCTGCTAAAGGTAGCACCATGTAAAAGACACTCCAACCACATAAATTATATTAAGACACTATCAAACAATTTGTACCTCAAATGAATAAATCTAACTAAATTGCAAATGTGGTTACCTGTTTTATCTTCAGCTACAACTGATGTGCAGACAGTAAACAACTCATAGAAGACATTGAACAGCACAATCTCTCCTACAAATTTAAAACAAAAACATAAAAATAAAGAAATGGGTTAGCAAATTAGAACATGAACATATGTAGTAAAATATTAATCTCCTATCAGCACAAGTGTTTCCAATGCAATATTTTAATCTAACCTGACAAAATTAACTATATTACTTTTTTGTTTTTTGTTTTTTTACTTCTTTGTGACTTGCACATATCTTAGTGTAAGATTTACTACTTTTCCTTACTTCTTGGAAACTTCTACAAATCTTTACATTTAAGGTCTTAGATCACTAAAGATGGCAGCTACCATGTATCTTCACCGTCTTCCTTCAGTAAGCCTGAATGAATACAAAGAAAATAACAGGAAGTTTAAAAAATACAATTCTCACTCATTTAATTTTGAAAGACAAATAAAGGTATATAACAAAAACATTTATTAAACATGCTTTCACAGTTTAGTACCACTTTATTTCAAGTGCGTACTAGCACGTGTTAAGTAAGGCACCAAATTCTTTATTTTCGTACATGCTATGGTGCTCTGAACTATTCTCAAAAACTAAGAAATATACAGAAACAGAGAAACGGAGCAAAATGGTATGCATGTTGCAGAGTATGGTGTGGTGAAGTCAACATTCAGAGTCAAGAATGAGGCAAGCTTCCACTGCACAAGGCTTAAAATTCAATCCTGACCTCTAGCCAATGCCTATGTGGAATTTGGATGCTCTCCCTGTGTCTCTGTGGGGTTCCTGCCACCTCCCAAAAAACACACTCTGTGTCTCTACTTCAAAGTCTCCAGAAAAGGGTCTTGGGCAGCATCACAGACTCTTGGTGGTACCTATCGTAGGAAGAACTGTATACTGCTTTATTCATTAACTGTGGTGCTCAGTATACACTATATAGGAGAACACAGATCACAGCTTTACACAATGATGATTTAAAAGAAAAAGAACTCGATTAAGGGATTTGGTCACATTGACTAATGTCTTCAAACATATGCCGGCTACTTGCCTATGATAAGTAGATTGAGGACCTGGCCTACTCCCAACTATGCCAGGGATCCATGCTAATGGTAGGAGGAGTCTATGTGCCTCTCTTGATCAGTATGTGTATTTCCCATAAGACCCAGCTGCCTTGAGTCAATAAGCTACTGGCCAGCCAGTGTCTAGCTGCCCACCTTGGGTTACCTGGGATAGCTCTGCTGAGCAAAAGCTGGATGTAACACCAATCACCCTGACAAACATGAGCTAAGGAGTGCTGCACTAAATTTAGGTTCACTGAAAGGACGCAGCTTGGAAGTGAGAACATGATGGTAAGGGGGATACTGGGCATCCTTTGTATCTCGTAGACAAGATGGAATGGCACGGCAGCAAAGCCACTTGGCTTGGGATACAGCATCTTCTACTTTTGTGGGATAAGAAATGGGATGGATATTGGTGAAAGAGTCTTAAGATAGTGAAGGATGTCATCAGGGTTAGTGACAGACTCATGGCAATCAGACTCCAGTGTAAAGATGGGTCAGTAGTCATAATCTCAGTATATGCTCCACAGCAGGGTTGTGACAGTGAGGAAACAGTACATTCAGGCAGCAGCTGCAGGACCTACTCGCTAAATCAGGACAACATAAGTTGATGCTGACAAATGGGAAATCTGAATACTCATATCAGGACAGACGAGCAAGATATCAGGATTGCTTGCGTCCAACAAGTGTGGTGCAACAGGAATAGTGAAGGAGAGGCCATTCTAGACTTCTGTCAGGCAAATGGCTTGATTGTGGACAACAAGTGGTTCACTGAGTGTCAGTCACAAGACCACATACAAAAGTAGCAAACATGCAACTCGGGTAGACCTCCCTTCCAGTAGGGAAAAGGCATTGGGGTAGTCTCAGAGATTGCAAAGTCATCCTCAGTGAAACAGCTGGACCACAGCCTAAACCACTAATGGCCACAATCAGCTGCAAGCAATGGTCAGAGAAGGCTCAATTATCAAAAGAGACTAGGCTGAAGACCTAGAAGTGGACTAGGGCAAAAGCACAAGAGTTCAAGGAAACACTCAGGGCTCCAGCACCTCAAGAACATGAAACAGGTGTGAGGACTACAAGACAGGTATGCAGCAGAGCCAGGTATGAAAATAAAGTATATAAGGTAAGCTGGTGGTTGAATGCATAAGTCCAGAAAGACATCAAAAGAAATAAGTGCAGGAAAGAGTGAGACACAGAAAAGATGGATCAGGCTAAGAAGGAACATTCCATAATAGTAACAAATAAGGAAATGCCCAGCTTCTCAAATTTCTATACCATGCTGCTAATATGCAGATTGAATGACAGCATGGATCTATTCATCTCTCAAGACATTTATATTAGTACATCCTTTCAATAGTTCTAGAGAGATGAGATTTTGTGGAAAACTTGTTTGGGATACTTCTATATGTACTGATGAACATAAGGCTGTTTTCTGAGAAATTAACAGCTTGGTACAAAAATATCAGACAGCTGTATAGTAAGTTAAAGTTATGACGGAGTTCAATGCAGAGATGAAGACTATGGTTAGTAGGCAAAATTACTACACTTCCAGGATCAGGATGCAGCTGTTAGATAACCATTTCCATTAAAGAGAGAAAAGTACTGGGTCAAGAACTGAGCCAAAGGGGAGACTAGGTGCATGTTACACTCATAACTTGGCCACAGAGGTACCATCTCAATTCCAGGACAGTAAAGATTTTAACATCAAAGTGTAGATGGGTTTCCTACCAATCTACACCTGGAAACAAAACCAAAGGCTTTGGCTAGATCCAGGAGTATATCACCACTAAGGCTGCCACATTCTCTGTATTTGTAAACCTAGTAAGTTAAGGACAGTAGTGCAGGTGTCCTGCCCACAGCTTGTGCTACACCGAGGCATACTGAGGTACTTGTCCAAGCTGTAAAATGGTACGCCTTGGTTACTGTACTGATCAAAACTCTGGTAGTTCAGACGTCTTTTCTTCTTGATCATCTGCTATGACTGGTAAGTAAAGAATCTAGAAATGCTGCTGGAGTTGGACATATGGCAGATTTTTCAGCTGAGGATTAATTGACCTGTTTTAAAGTATAATGATATAGAACATTGGGATCTTAAAAACTACATGGCTCTCCTGTAAAGTACAACCACCCACAGACCAGCAGCCTATCAAGGTGCAAACAGCACACACAGAAAAGATGGATTACACAATTTAAAAGTTCATATTGTTGCCCCATAACTATGGAGATCTTCATTAAAAGAAGCTATGCTTGCTCAAGGTCACTGTGCCAAGGAATTAGACAGGGCAATAGACACAGCAATGATGGTAAAATGGGAACAGCTGCTCCAGAATACAGCAAAGAATTCCCGCTACAAACTTCCACTTGTTACACCACATAATTTTTAACTCAATATACTCGACAAAAACTTAACATGAACATTGTTTAGTGACAATGGCAATCTGAGAAACATTTTACACTCCCCACTACTGCCATTTAACCCACCGGAATCTTCTTGTAAAAAGCATGCAGAGACTAGAACATAACAGTCCATAATGGCACAAAACTCTGCAGCCATCCAAGGTGCAAAACATGTCAGATGACTTGTACTGCTTCCAACATAAATTAATAGAACAGTAGTTGCAATGTACAAGATTCTTTACAAGCACTTCTAAAAATTTGGTTTATCTAATCAAATGCAGGAAACAATCAGAAATAGATTATATGCAAGCGACAGCCCTGACACTCGAAACTTGGATGAATGCCCACAGACACACACCGTTGGATGTAAAATGACTGACAAGTCAAGTAGCAATATACTTTTCCCAGTCTGATCATTCTGTATCAGACACGTTATTTATGGCTCAACTGGGACATTTCAAACACCTTTTGAAAAAAAAAAAACAATAAAGATGAAGTGAATTTAGTTGTTCAGTATGACAGAACATGGACATTGGCTTTAAGAAACACTATAGCATAACTTTTCCTTCTATGCAATCAAAACACTAGCAGTTGAAGTTATGACTGAGTTCAATTTACAGACACAAATAACACAATAAGCTTAACTAAAGGGGAACATTTCTTTTTTTTTTTATTCTGGAAATACACGATTTTATGAGGAATTTTCCCTTAATCCAAATTGTTGACCTTCTCAGAACATTAATCATAACTGAAAGAATTATTTGGGTTTGGGTTTTATTCATGACAATAGAGAGGATATTATCATGTAAGGTAACATTCAAGTTGATTAGGAACTGGACATGGGTGACTGCAAGAGTGGCAGAAACGCCCATAAATACCAATATTACTGGGAACTTAAAATACAAGGTCAGAATAAAAACTAATGCAGCTAAGCCAAGAGTACTATATGAATCTACAATCTTCTCAACTTGTAAATGCAACGAAATTCTGAAATACAATAAGCATCAATAAAATATACCTAAAAAAATAGCAGTACTGCAAACCTTGCCCACAGCTTGGTGGACACAGTTACAGCTAATAACAACTTCCTGTCTCTAGCTCCCTCCAGTCTCTATTAACCCCAACAATATGAGCCCTGTCTACCCCTACTACCCATTCGCAGAGTTCATGAATTCCCACCTTTCTATTTTACAGTCAACATCAGTAAAATGATAGTAAAACTCCTTGAGGAGACAGTAGAACTACAATCCCATATTTTACTACTTCCACCCCAAAATGCTAAATTCTAAGGCAAACTTTCTAAACCTCAAACACATATCTTCTACTTTTCTCCTTCTTCTGGCAAGCAAATACCTCATAAGGATTTCCACTCTTACTGTATTCCATGCCTCGGCCCTGATCACGACGTCACTAGTTGTCGGTTTTTTGCTAGATTTAACAAACGCACTATAAAAGGACGTTTTGATTTTGCTTTGCACTACTTTGGCCGAAGGTTCAATTATACTATGCCGTCGGATCAACCGACGACCGCAATTCTGAAAAAACGCAAAGACAAGGATAAAGACAGGCATCCGAGGTCCAAAACTGACGACGAAACCTCTTCTAGGCCAGTCTCCGGTTCTCAGTGAGGCGCTTTCGCAGCCCCTGACACCAGCTACCTCAGAGCCACAGGCCGCCTCAGACTCCCACGTGGAGACAACTAGGCCTCTGGAAACTCAAGGTATTGGGCCTACGGAAACTAATCCCTCAGATGGGTCCGGAGTCGCTGAGCAAGCACCAGCTTCTGAGGGTGTTTTCAGACCTTCACAACTTACCATTAAAACAACAGCCAAGGCAAAGGTACCATTAAAGACAAAGAAACAAGTACAGCATTCTCCTGGACAGTCCTCCATGCCTAAGAAACAGACGCTTAAAATGGCCGAAGACCTCGTTACTCTAATCAGGGGTTCCCATCCCCCTCCTGAGAAAAGGCCTAGGCAGGATACAGACTATGACTCCTCTGATAAGGTTTCCATTTCCTCTGATTCCTCTTCAGACCAGGGATACTCTTTACCCCCCTATGAGGACTCTAATGCTGAGGAATCTGTCCCTTCAGCCTCTCCTCTGAGGATTACTCTTTTGGGGAAACTCTACATACCATAAGGGAACATTTCCATTGGGAAAGTCAGGAATACTCAGAATCCAAGAAAAGGCTCAGGGATTTCTCTTATTGCCTCAGCACAGGCCCCTGGCTATTCCGCCTGTGCTAGACATTGTGGATGATGTGTTCTCTGAATCCAGCTTATCTCCTGACTCTTTGCCCCCTGCTCCAGCCCAGCCAGATAGGTATTATAGAGTCCCTGACTCTCACAAGTGTCTTTACAAAAACCCTTCTGCTGATCCAGAAACTATTTCCCAGGGTCCAAAAGGGGTTAAGGCTTCCATTGCAAAAAATCCAGTACCCTCTGACAGAGATTCCAGAGCTTTGGATAGATGGGGGAAGAAAGTATACACGTCTGCAACTTTAGCAGTAAGAGCTTTAAATTGCCAGTTTCACATGCTTAAGTACCAACAATATTTAATGGCTCAGTTAAAACAGAAAATGCTTGCTATCTCAGAAGCTCCTGATTGTAAAGAAATGCAAGATTTATTGCATGCAGTTGAACACGTGGGAAAACATACTCTGCAATGTGGTTTTGATTCTTTAGAAGCCTCTTGTAGAGCCGCAGTTACAGGTTCTGTTATTCGAAGACATGCTTGGTTAAAAGAACAGAGTTTACCTGAACATGTTAAGGCAAAGTTATTCGATGCTCCTTTACAACATGATACCTTGTTTGGTGTTAAGGCAGAAGAGGTATTAAAGAAAATGGAGGATAAAGCTAAATCTATGCAAACAGTCAAGGATTTCTTACAGGTACAGCCACCTCAGTTTAGCAGAAATTGGCCAACAAAAAATTGGTCCTTTCTGGTGTCAGACAGGCCACAGAGAGGCAGATACAGATGCCCAAGAGGCAGATCTCAACCCCAAAGCTCAAACAGACAATGACAGTGGGGCACCTCTACCCCAAAAGGAGGTGAGGACAAATCTCAACCTTACAGGAAACAGTCACAATGACTTTCCTTTGCGTACGCCAAGCACGTCCCTTCTGGAAGCTCCCTTAGGAGGAAAACTAGCACTTTTTTCTGAAAACTGGCAAACAATCACCCAAGACAAATGGGTCCTGAATATTGTGTCTCAAGGTTACAGATTCAACTTCCATACTTTACCAAAGCTAAAAGGAATGCCAGACCTGCCACAAAATCAATGGGCAGAGGCACAAAAACAAATTTCAGCCCTCATGGACATGAGAGCTATACAAAAAGTACCACAACAGGAACACGGACAAGGATTTTACTCAAGACTCTTCCTGGTCCCCAGAAAGGACAAAGCCTGGAGGCCTATACTGGACCTTTCAATTCTGAATACTTACCTGGATATTCCGAAATTCAAAATGTTGACATTACAGCAGCTTCTATCCATGCTGGGCAAGAAGGCTTGGCTTGTTACTCTGGACCTCAAAGAGGCATACCTGCATGTCCCTATCAGACAAAATTGCAGAAGATACCTCCGATTCAAAGCTGGTACAATGCACTACCAATTCTCTGTACTGCCCTTTGGCTTATCTACTGTGCCCAAGGTCTTCACAAAGTGCCAGGCACCAGTAATTGCATTTTGCAGACAAAAATGAATTCAAATATATCCATACCTGGATGACTGCCTCATTCAAGCAAAGACAAAAGATATTCTTCTACAGCATCTGGCGTTTGTGAAAAAGTTGCTAATTTCTCTAGGGTACACAGTAAACGAAAAGAAGTCAAAACTAGTGTCCTCACAACAAATTACATTCCTGGGTGCCAGCTTAAATACAACGGCCCAGATGGCTTACCTCACGCCAGCCAAACAAGTACAATTAACTCAATATTTTCAACTACTGGCAAAAACGTCCCATCTCCCTGCAAGAAAACTTTTGCAGGCCCTGGGATTCATGGCATCCTGCATACAATTAACTCAATATTTTCAACTACTGGCAAAAACGTCCCATCTCCCTGCAAGAAAACTTTTGCAGGCCCTGGGATTCATGGCATCCTGCATACTACTAATACCATATGCCAGACTGCATATGAGGAAATTACAATGGTACCTAAAAAGTGTTTGGACTCAACATTCTCACAGTCTAGAAGCAGTAATTCCAATAATTCCCTGCCTACAACAGGAGTTTCGATGGTGGGCACAGACATGTCACCTAAACAAGGGTCAGCCTTTTACCCAACCCACAGCCAGGCAAACTCTAACAGATGGTTCGGATTATGCCTAGGGAGCACACATGGCAGGAACATGCATTCAGGGCAAGTGGACCCACAGACCAGATGCATCTTCACATCAATCGAAAAGAGATGTTGGCTGTTCAAAATGCCCTAACAGCTTTCAAGGACCTTCTACATCCAGGACAACTATTACTAAAGACAGACAACACCACAGTAATGTGGTACATAAACAAACAAGGGGGCACTCATTCTTATCCCCTATGCAGGCAAGCCATGACCTTGTAGAACACAGCTCTAACGTACCAAGTTCACCTGCAAGCACAATTCCTGCCAGGAAAGAAAAATACTCTGGCAGACGACCTAAGCAGAAATATCATTGACCCTCACGAATGGAAATTGAATCCACACATCTTCAGCATAACACAAAAATGGGGATGCCCAGACATAGATATTTTTGCCTCCCCCTCTGAATTGCCAACTACAAAAATTCTGCACAAGGACTTATCACAAACAAGCATGGAAAGTGGATGCTCTCCTGTTCAGCTGGAAAAACCGAAAAGTCTATGCCTTCCCACCACTGCCTCTCCTTTCAAAGGTACTCCTAAAAGCCAGACGAGAAAAACCACAGATGATCCTGATTGCTCCAGACTGGCCATGCCAGCACTGCTTACCCTATCTTAAGGAACTTGGCTCAGGGCCCACCATGGATTTTGCCCCAAATTCCACACCTTCTGACTCAACAAAACAATCAGATCCTGCACGGTCAGCTCAAAACCCTAAACCTGGCTGCATGGCAGATACTTTAGTTAAACAGGCAACACCTCTCTCTCAAGCTGTTACAGATGTCATTTTGGAGGCCAGGAGGCCTAGCACCAGGAAAGCTTAGTCAGAAAAATGGAAGAGATTCTGCGCCTGGAACCAGGCTTACAGCCTTGACCCTCTTGTTCCGAACATTCCTCAGATTTTACAATACTTAACTGAGATGCTGGACAGAGGCCTATCCTTTTCGTCAGTTAAGATTCACGCCTCTGCCATTTCTGCACATTACAACACGGATCCTCCTTTATTCTCTCATCCCTTGCTAAAGCAGTACCTCAGAGGGGCTAAAAACACAAGACCGCCCCGGAGAGCACCAACACCAATTTGGGACCTCAATTTCTTTTTGGAAAAACTGACCCTACCACCTTTTGAGCCAGCCGATCTAAAATTTTTATCATGGAAAACAGCTCTGCTCCTGGCAGTAACTTCAGAGCACAAAGAGTCTCAGAGCTACAGGCATTAATGGCAGTGGAACCTTTTATAATTTTTCATCAGGATAGGGTATCTTTAAGGACAAACCCTACCTTCATGCCAAAGGTGGTATCTAGTGTGGCTCTTGACCAAACCATCCATTTGCCTACTTTTTATCCAAACCCCCAAAATAAAGGGGAGAAACTTCTGCATTCTTTGGACATACACAGGCAGTTACGCTTCTACTTGGACAAAACAAAAGCTTTCAGGAAAACTGGTCAACTGTTTGTAGCATATGCTGCAGGATCACAAGGCAAGGCTATCTCAAAGCAGACTATATCCAAATAGATAGGACACTATATTCGGTACTGCTACACACATTGTGGAAAATCAGTCCCTAATAACATTAGGCCTCATTCCACCAGGGCAACAGCCACTTCAGCAGCCTTTCTCAGAGGAGTACCTACCAAGGAAGTTTTGGAGGCTGCAACTTGGAGTTCAGTGCACACCTTCACCAAGCATTACCACTTGCCTCTTTACTCTAAATCCAGAGCAGGATTTGCCACTGCAGTTCTGCAGGGCCTCTTAGCCAATCCTAACTCTTTATAGACCAGCCACCCAAACTTAGCTTTGGGATTCAACCCAAGTGTGATGACTGCAGCAGTGTAACACGAACACAGTACAGTTTTGTACCTACCATAAATGTAGATGTTCGAGTGTTCACACTGCTACAGTCTAGGTTACCCTCCCTCCATCTCCGCTGAACTAGCTGGACTTATCTTTACCCTTCTATCCTATACAACCTTTGGGGTGTATTTGCTGGTAACTGAAGGTATTGTTTTTATTTTATATGTATATTTTTGATTAGCAATATGTATTGCCTACCCACTTGGGGGCACCTGACATTTGGTGCAAGAAAAACTGAAGAAAATGGCGTTGGATGCATATTATATACCTCTGGCGCACTGACGTCAGGGAAGAAGCGACAGCAACTGACGCCGGACCAAGACTTTGGAACTCTGGCCGACTGTGGGACCACCTGATGGCAGGATAACCCAAGTGTGATGACTGCAGCAGTGTGAACACTCGAACATCTACATTTGTGGTAGGTACAAAACTGTACTTTTCTGCTCCCTTTGAACCAGAGGCCACAATTAATTTGCAGTTATTGTCTTGGAAGACTGCCTTCTTACTGGCTATCACCTCTGCTAGGAGGGTTTTGGAACTTCACGCCTTATCCATAAAACCCCAATCTTCACCCTAATCCCTCCTTTATGCCCAAGGTTGCTTCAGAGGCCAACATTAACCAAGTGATTAATCTCCCTGTCTTTTTTCCCAATTTTCAAAACAGGGAAGAATGCAAACTTCATTTACTTGACAGTCAAAGACAGCTGTGTTTTTACTTGGATAGGACAAAATCTTTCAGAAAAACAGACCAGCTTTTTTCTTTTTGCTACTTCCAGATTAGCCAGACTGGATCTCAAGAGTGTATTGCATTGGCCAACAAAGGCATTCCTCTTCCTAATCATGTCAAGGCTCACTTAACTCGGTCTGTATCTACCTCTGTGGCCTTCTGGTCCAGAGTACCTATTGATGACATTTTCTCAGCAGCTACGTGGGTGTCCTGTCATACCTTTTTATCACATTACAAGTTGGATGTCTGTTCCAGAAGTAGAGCCTCCTTTAGCTCTTCTGTGCTTTGAAATATTCTTCCATGAGGGCCACCCGGGAGTGATGTAGCCGGGGACTCTGTCCTGCAGGTTGAAGACCAAATGAAGACAACTTCAGATAAAAAAAGTTATGTTCTTACTATAACAGTCCATTTGAGTTGTTGCTTCATTTGTCTTCAACCTTTCCCACCCTCCTTCCCCCTTCCTCAGAACCTGGGAGGATCTGGCAGAAGTGACTCAGGTCCTTCCCTCTCCTGTGTCATTTAAGCCCTGAGGTGTTCTGTGGATGGTGTGGATAGCATTTGCTGGTGTTTTGGTGATGATTGTGTATTTCTAGCACAAAAGTTGATCTGAGGGATAGAGGGAGAGTCATTATGAGTAGGAGAAGAGGGGCCCAGCTTTAGGCTCCAAGGCTGGAGTGTACTGCCAAGTCGGCTCCGAAACCCGCAGGTTGAAGACAGTTTTTTTTTCACTCTCTCACTTGCAATCTCTAATAAAAGACATTGATTTCATTCTAAATGACATTGTTACATTTATAAATAATCGTAATTTCTTTACATTAGCAGATTTTAGTCTCAGCTTGGACCAAATAATCACCCCATTCAAGTGCACCTTTTCACAAAGATAACCATTACTGTTTCCTTCTCCAGCTAGAACTAACCAAAGAACATGATACTACAATGGTAAGTAATGAATAATTGTGCTTACCTACATTCTCTGTCATATCCTTACTCCTTATGAAGTGATCATAATAGCATAATGACTGTCTTCTCCAAATAGCATAAACCACACCCAGATAAAACTGTCTTGTACCCAAAATAAAATAGTGCAACTCTACTAGCCAGACTCACAATTACTGTGATTAGTTTCCAGTTGTGTCTCCGCAAGATTCTAATACTGCCCTCTAGCAATGTATAAATATACCCCCCAATGAGAAAATCCTTCTTACTGAAAGAAAGTAGATTGGACATCTCTCTTCCTTTTTTCATTCCTACTTTTAGAAAAGGACCTCTACAGGAGAGTGTGGTGTGGGCCTAATACAAGTCAAATAGAAGCCTCCAACTTGGAAGTGATATTGTAACTTTTAGAGTACATGCATGATTAATAAATAAGGTAGAAAAACATACCCCCTGAACAGTAAGCCAAGACTCTTATGGCAAGAGCTAAATTAGCTTATAGACGAGGCTGCAGACATGTAAATGTAGCTTTAGTCAAATTCCCCCTAGATAATGGTTAAAAAGCCCAGGTGGAATAATTAGTATTCCATTTTCTTGCAGTAGGTGACAGAATACCACCTTACCAAACAGCAAGAGCAAAAATCCCCGATTATTGATACTAGCTACTCAACAGACGGACTTTTCCCTTTATCCCTTCACCTCTCTGAGGTAAGCAACCCAACACACTGACTCCTCACTTTACCCCATCACCTCTCCAAGGTAAACAACCCAACACACTGACTCTTCAATTTACCCTTTCACCTCTCCGAGGTAAACAAGTAGATTAAAGCTATTTGTTCAAATGGTCGACCAGGTTGTAATGGACAATACTCCAAATGCCTTCATGTCTTCAGCACATTCACTTTAAATCAAGTACAACATACTATTGAGTTAGTGTAGTGGATTAAGACTTTGAGTTGTTAATGAGCTAGCCCCTGTTTTTTAGGGTTTGATTCTTCAGCCTCCATTTTGCCTGCAGCATGGCCTTGAGCAAGTCACTTAACCAGGCACTTCTTTAGAGTAGTTGGAAATTTGAGATAGACTCCTTAATGATCTCATGGACTTGCAACTAGTAACTGCCTAAGAACACCTTTCTAAAAACTGGCAGTATCCCTAAACAGTGAAAAGCAGAAGTAATAATTCTCCTGCCAAAAATCCCAAGCCCATCTCTGCAAGACTTGTACAGATTTGCATCATTGTCTCATGCCTGTTTATAATTTTTAGAAAAAAATAAATATAAAACAAAAGCAACAGCTGCAGTAGAGCAACTGTTTATATAGAATCTGGTATGACTTTTGCAAAGGCTACAGTCAATAGGCTATTCCAGTGGCACAGAGGTAAGGCATCCATCATCACTGCTGGGGATCTGAGTTTGGTAACAGATTTGAGTTGCCAGTAAAGCTAGCCAGGAGAAACAGGATGAAGCAGCCGATAGCGAGTTCTCATATTGGGAATGGTTGAGGAGACAATCCAATGTCTCTATGACTTCTGCTGGAGACAAGGAGCTTCATGGGACATTTCAAGTTAATCCAGGAGCCAGCAGCAATGTTCTGACATCAGTGAACTAGCCACCCCAACAGCTAGAGTCTGTGACCAGTGCAGTGAGTATGACAACATTAAGGAGGCATGCTCAGAACTGTGCAACTTCTCATTGCATCCTTTGCTTGCTAAGCCTAATAATGTGTACTGTATGACTGATTTCCTGAGAAGATGGACTCACCCAGAGAAGGGTCACATTTAGGGTACCCAAAAAGGAGCCATTGAGGTTTCAGGGATTGGTGATACAGTGTCAATGAGTACAGACTGAGGCTGTGCTGAGTTAATGTGGTTCGGATTAAAAAAGAATTACCATCAGCAGCAGCTTCAGGCACAGCAGCAGGTTGTTAGGATACATCAAGCATACTGCCCACCTAGATACTTCCCCTCTGACCTCACCCTGCATTTATCTTACTGGACACTGACCAAGAGCACTGATTTAGCAGTGGTAACCACTGTACCACTCTGCGGTATTTCAACTATATGAAACTTGCTCTTTAAGCATAGGGAATAATGAATATTACTCTAATACTCTAATTACAAAGACATTGGCACATAGACATGATGTAATACCTTTTTATTGGACCACCACAGGTTTTGTAACTACTCAAAGTATACAGTATAGAAAATGCTTGCATTTGCAGTTCTGAATATTAACATAATAGAACAAAGACATGCATAAATATAGTATAGGCGATAAACATACATAAAGGACATGTACTAACAAAGTTCAGGTTGTGGAGGGCAGTGACTGTGGAATTGAACAGCATTAATAGACTGTCTTAAATATTGCAATTTAAAGTGTTGCATATGTTAGCCAGCATACATAAAACATGCGCATTTGTATTTGTTCTTCTGGTGTAATATTAGTTTTTGAATTCTGAGCTATATTGCATCCCAGTGATTTTGGATGGAAGGCTATTCCATGCAGTAGCAGTTTGTTTCACGCAAGATGCATCTCAAGTGGCTAAGATGAAAGTAGGTCACAGCAGTTTAAGATGTTATGGAGGGGAGCAATATATATAGCTAAGTAGTATATAGGTAAGTGAATTGAGTAGTCAGGATGTACTAACAGGGAACCATTTAGCCTTGGTGATACTAGTACAGTGATGCTGTATGGGGATAGAGAGATGAATAAATCTGATGATCCTATTTTCAGTGATTTTCACTGTGGCGGTATATTGGCCTAAAAGATTCACTTGTACCAAGTGGATATTCCAGCCTAGGAAGCAACAGTTTTGGAAGTGGCATGACGAGTGGTGGGGGTAAGGGCCAGTTTCATTTGCAGAGAGATTTTTGAATGGATGCGATTTTGGAAAGTAAGGCAGTCATCTTAAAATGAGGCCCGGATGTTTTTGTTGTGATGTATAAGGAATTAAGTTCCCAAAAGGACTGACAGTAACACCGGTAGCTATGTTGGATAGCCTTTTAGTGGTATTGAAAATTGTGACTGTGGATTTGATGGTTGTTGTTGTTGTGTCTTTCGGCCGAAGTAGAAAGGTGCCCCTCAAAAAAGCCTTACATATTTTAGTGGATGTCAAGGAAGAAGAATCTTCACCAATATGGAAATTAGAGATGGCTGCCAACTGCACCTTGACCGTGGAGACGCTAGCTCTGCTATTAAAGATGTGAGCCAAGAAATCTAAAATAGCTGGGACAGAAGCCATGAAAGGGTCTAACTGGCATTGTCAAGCCCAAATAGAAAACCTTTTCCGTTTCCTGGTGGAGGTTTTATGAGATGCAATCAAAGTCTTCTGAATGGGGGAGGACAGCCCAGGAGTCCTAGCCATCACAGGAAGTGGAGTAGTCAAGCGATCAGATTCAGGCTGAGGACTGGGCATTGGTCACCCAAAGGGAGGGACAGAAGGTCCTGAAGGTGATCGAAAGTCCAGAGCGGACACACAAGATGAAACCACAGGAAGGGAAACCAAACTTGTGGAGGCCAGAATGGGGCAATGAGGATGACTTTGCACTTCAACCCCTGAGCTTTCCGGAGGAATTTGGGGTTCAGGGGGAAGAGGAGGATATGCATAAAGAAGACCAGGGGGGCCAAGCATGGAACACATCTCTTCGAGACTCTCCCTGTGGGGGGATTGGGGCAAAGTACTCACTGCACATGGCATTGGAAGGAGAGGCAAACAGATCACATCAAGGTTGACCCCATTTCTGGAAGATCATGTTTGCCACTGATGGACTGAGAGACCACTCGTGAGGCATCAGAATGGTTCTGCTCAGCCTGTCTGCTAGAATGACAGACTTGCCTGGAATGTGCATTGCGAAAAGAAAGATGTTGGAAGAGATCGCCCACTCCCACCATCTCATGGCTTGACAACATAAGGGGAAAGACCTGGTTCCCCCCCTGTTTGTTGATGTACCAGACTGCTGACATGTTGTCAATCTGGATAGCAATATTCCCCATAGGAAGAGAGGCATGAAGAGCTTGCAATGCTAAAAGGGCTGCCCTCATCTCCAGGACATTTATATGCAGACTGGTCTCTAGAGTGGACCAGGTGCCATGGACTGTCTGACCCAGGCAATGCCCCCCACCCTAGCTAGGAGGCATCCATGGTCACCATAGACTTGGGAGGACAGAGAAGGAAGGGACGTCCTGAGCACAGATACTGAGAGTGAAGCCACCTAAGAAGAGACTCTCCGCAGACTCAAGAAAGTTTGATGGGTAGTCCATCGGTAGCTCGAGGAAAGACCATTGCACTACTAAGGTCCACTGAAGTACTCTCATCTGAGGAGTCTCAGGTGAGCTGCAACTACTGCCATCACTTTGATAAACACACTGGAAGCTGTGGTGTGTCCAAAGGGGAGTACTCTGAACTGAAAGTGATTGGCTCCCAGTTGGAAGTGGAAGAAACCTTCTGGAGCTCTTGTCCATCTAGATGTGGTATTATGTGTCCTGAAGGTCTACAGAGCACATCCAATCGTCCTTCTGCAGAAAGAAGAGTATGGACTGTATCATGACCATTCGGAATTTTATTTTGTCAACCGATTTGTTTAGGGAGGTGAGATCCAGAACTGGTCTGAAGTCCTCCACTTTCTTTGGCACCAAAAAGAATCTGGAATAGATGCCCAATCTGAACTGATCTTGGGAGACAAGTTGGATGAATCTTTTCTCCAGCAGCTTTGTGATCTCTGGAGCTGCCATCTCCCTTTGATTGGGTGGCACATCAGGGAGGTTTTCTGGACAGTTGTGGGGATTGGAAGAGTGGAATGGTGTAACCTCTGGATATTATCTTTATCACCCAACAATTGACAGTGATTGATTCCCAGGCTGTTGGGTGCAGGGAGAGACGTCCCCCAAATGTCTTCACAGTAAAGTAGTTAGGCAACCCTTCGGGGATGCTGAAAGGCCCGGTCCGAGAACATACCTGCTGCAGGGGCTGTGCCTGCCATTGGAATTATTTCCACCTCTGCCTCTAGAGGAAAAGTCTCCCTGCAAGTCCTGGAATGCCCCCCCCGAGACTTTCGGAACCATAACTTTTTACTGCCATGCTGGTTACAAGAATAGGGCCACTGTGGAGTAGAAAAGCATATTCTGATGGCAGACAGGGTCTTTCTATCTTTCTTGCACTGGGAGAGAGTGCGTCTGACTGTAGGACCAAAAAGGGATGATCCATCAAAGGGCACATTGATAAAAGATGCCTTGAAGGGTTCCAAGAATTCACAGAGCCTCAACAAGGCATGCCGCCTAATATCAACACCCGAACTGGCCGTCCTTGAGGTACCCTCTGCAGCATGCAAGAGTAATCTCATGGGCATGTTGGAAATACAATGAAGGGTGGCCATTCTGAAGGAGAAGATCTTCTTGTCCTCTTTAGAAATGGACCCCAGGATGGACTCGTAGATTTCCTTCACAACGTCCCTCTGAAGCCTGACCACATGTGCCAAGTAATTCAGCGTGTGCAGAGAAAAGATTGCTGAGGAACAGACCCGCTTACCAAATCAGTCCATTGCCCTAGACTCCCTGTCCAAGAGGTGAACCAAAAAGCTCTCCTGGGCCAGCTCTTTCTTAGTGGCAACTGCCACCACCACAGCATCAACTGGGATGCCCTTAGTCCAGTGGGCCCTATCCACAGGGGAGCTAAGAATCCTATCCAGGTGCTTAGACATGGGTTCTACCATGTCCGGTTCCTTCCATGACATGTTAGAAATCAAATCAATCAGAAGGTCAGCAGAGGAGGAATCCAGGATGTAGATGGCCCTGTTCCGAAAGCTTCCAGGAACATGGACTCGTCAGAGTTGGGTTTGTGGATGGACTGCCCACCTTTCTGCCACAGGGTCTCCATGATGCCCCCTGAAGGAGACATCCTCAGGTGGAGATCTGGGGAAACCTTCCCCTTCATCCAAGTCCATGTCTTTGGTTAGGGATTCCTGTGGGGAATCAAAATGTCTCCTCTTACAGGTATGCTTCCTGTGCACCTCCTTGGGGGGGATGCTCTGGGGTGATGTTGGAAGACTAGGGGTGCTCCTTCAGGGGAGCCACCTGTACGCTTCTAGGAACAGGCTGTCCCAAGGTAGACAGGGTTGAAGGATCTAGTACAGGCAATTCAGAAGAGAGAGGGGTTGGGTCCGAAGGGGCGAGGAAGAGTTGAGGCTCTCATGGGAACCGAGAGAACCCTCTCTACTACTTCAAATGTCATGGGTGAACAAAACTCTGAGGGCAACTCCGTCGAGGCAGAAGCCATTGACGTCGAAGCTCCGCATACTCCCGCCACCCCCGGCGCCGAATGTGGAGTCAGAGCCGAACTATCAGGAGATGAGGCACCAAGGGGGGGGCAGCTCAGAAAGCTGGGCCGCTGAAGCTAACCCCTTGGATCAGACTCCGAAGCTATGGCTCCAAGAGTCAGCTGGGCCCGAAAGCACTGGAACCGAAATGCTTAAGGTGAACGTCTGTGTCAACTTCTCAAAACACAGGATCCTCGGACCCAAGGGCTCAGACGTCAATGGGTGGATTGGAGAAGGAAAATAGGTAAGAATGCTGGTTGAGCGCCTCTGGCTCCAGGGAGAGCTGGGGCAGGTAAAACCCCCAACTGAATTTGCACCTTCAGAAATTTCCTCATGAGCCTGTCCACCTCAAACTCTGAAAGCCTACAGAAGGGCCTAGCAAAAGAGGCTGTCAACCCTGGCCTGGAGTGGTGCCTGGGCGACGCCAGAATCAGAGACTTTGGCAGGAGGACCCACAGGCTCTGGCAAAAACAAGGGGATCAGAGCCAAGGAGAAGCAGATGGGAGAGCTTTTGTTGGTGGTTCTCCCACAGGGCAGGGGCTCTTGTGGGAAATTGCTTCTGTCTTTCCTGGTCTTTGCCCTTCTCAGCCACTTTCTTGGTGGGTGTTTGAGCCCCTGAAGTGGATTCTGTACAGGCAGAAGCAAAGAAAGGGATAAGACCTCTAAGGATTAATTTATTCTTCCTGTCTACAAGTGCATGCTGATTAAAGCCTGCACAAATAGAACAGGAGGAATCTAGGTGGGCCGCCCCTAAACAAATTATAGAGTGTGGGCATCGGACGGAGGGATCTTATGCCCAGACTCTGTGCATTTCTTAAAGCCTGCTGGCTTTGAATCAGCCATAGCAGGAACTACAAGAAAGTTAAGAAAACAGGCAGAGAAAGAAGAAGCCCTACACTACAAGCCCTATAAAGCTACCAGCTAACTAAACTTTTTTTTTTTTTTTACACTAAGGGTAGGAGACAGCAAAGAAAAGAAAATAGAGACAATGAGAAAATATCAGCTAACATGCTTACAGCACCAAAAAGATGCATACATTTTCCTGGAGGGAGCCCAGCAACTGACCCTGTAGCTGTTTGAGTGGCAAATGAGTTCTAAGGGATACAGGGAGACTGGGGCATTGTGGGTAGGAGAGGAGGGACTCTTTTGGCTTCAAGGCTGGAGTATTTTTTTTTTTTTTTTTTTAAGAAAGCATTAAGTTAGGAAACAACTTAATGGCAAGATGCAGAAGTGGTGCCCCTGTAATAGAAGGGAGCTTCATGATGTCTTTCCTCATGTTTTTCCTTTTACAGAAAAACTATGTGGGTCTGACGGTCTTCAGGGTTCCTAGTTGCTTAAACAGTTGTTGCAGATGTTTTACAAGAAGGCTCCAATGGTCCAGAAGCTATAGCCCAGCAAAGGCTTAGAATCCAAAGAGTCAGGTAAGAACAACCTTTTCATATCTTGATGTCTATCTGACAAGCTTTAGAAAAAATTTACAAATTCCACAGTATGCCTAGAAGCAAAGATATTGCTGGTGTGGATCAATTGCATCTAGCAAGTAGTTCCACGCAAAGTACAAACCTTTAATTCAGCCAACTCTTTACTCTGCAAAGTGGTGTGCACAAATAGCATGAAGGGTGCAGTTCACAAAATATTACAATACGGTTTCAGGAAAAATGTAATACACTGTTAATACACACAGAGCATAACTAAAGGCTGTACACAAAGAAAAAGTAAAAATCACACTCTGGTCCTTTGAGTCAAGAAATTATGCTTATAAGGACAAAGACCCTGACTTCAATTCTATTCAGCCAGGGAAAAATGTCTTCGGACACCAAAAGCTTAGTTCCTGGCAAATGATAAAAATGTGTGTGCGTATTTTATATATATATATATATATATATATATATATATATATATATATATATATATATATATATACATACACACTAAAAAGGGCAACAGCAGCAAAAACAGGCACCAAACAAACTGTCAAAATAAAATGTAACCAAAACATAACATGTTCTGGGTTCCTTAAACAACTTAAGCACACAATAAGTAGTTACTAGCCCTTAAAAACAAAGTGGAGAAATACCACCAGAAGCTTTTCCTTTGTCAGTGTGTGAGCTTTGTAGACTGGTTTTGATTTGTGTACCACCAGCTATGAGAAACAGCAATGACTGAATCCTGCAAGAGGATTTATAGTCAAGTAAGTGATCAGTATGAAATAAGAAGTTGTATACTCACCATAACGTTCGATGTATGTAGTCCATCTCGCCTCACATTCTTACCCGTGGGTTCGGAGCCAAACCTCGGCTCCGACTCGGCCATACTCTAGCTCGAAGTCTTACAATTGGCTGGCTAAGAGGTATCCCATGCTGCACTACTCCCTTTCCCCAGATCTTGTTTGCAAGCTCAATCAGTCAATCAATCTCTCACTCTATCACTCTCCCTCCATACACAACACAAAGAGAAGGAAAAACATTCCAATAATAAAAGGAGTACTGAAACCAGAACTGACCTCTAGATCCTCCATGATGGGGAAAAGGCAGGAGGGTAAGTAAGAATGTGAGGTGAGATGGACTGCATACATCGAACGTTATGGTGAGTACATAACTTCTTGATGTTATGTAGTCCAATCTCGCCTACATTCTTACCCGTGGGACAGCGTCCCCAGCACCTGAACCCTGGGAGGCTCAGTGGAAAATACTCCTGAGCACTGTGGAACCAAAGGAAGATCTGCCTCTGGAAACCAAATACAATTTGTAGTGAGTAATAAAGGTGTGAGGAGATGCCCAAGTAGCCGCAGCACAAATATCATCCATAGACATCCTGGCCTGAAATGCTGTAGAGGTAGACATAGATCAGGTAGAATGAGCCTTCACTCTAAATGATAAATCCGTACCACCTGAGGCCATAAATGAAGAAAATACAACTCAAGATCCATCTAGACAAGGTCACTTTGGAAACAGGAGACCCAATATTTTCTGAAAATGAGACAAATAGCTGATCCGATTTTCTAATATCCTTCGTTCTATGCAGATAAAAACACAACTGCCTGTGAACATCCAGTTGGTGAAATTTAAATTCTGCCCTATTAGAGAACTCTGGAAAAAATACGGCCAATTCAAAGGATTGGTTGAGATTACTAACCAAAGACACTTTTGACATAAAGGAAGGGTTTGGTCTGAGGGAAACCTGTCCCTGTGAAAAATCAAATAAGGCGGTCTGATAGACAAAGCTTGGAGCTCCGAGACATGTCAGGCTGAAGTGATGGCTACAAAAAGATAGTTTTCCAAATCAAAAATTTTAGTTCACAAGTAGCTGCAGGCTCAAAGGGGAAAGAGGTGAGACATTGTAGCACAAAATTTAGGTCCCAAGGCATGACCGGGTCAAAGACTGGTGGGCGAAGCAGCATAGTGCCTTTCAAAAATGCCTTACAAAGTCTATGCGCCATTAGGCTGGGTTCATTAGCGACGTGAAAAGTGGAAATAGCGGCCAACTGTACTTTAATGGTCATGGCTGCTGACCCCTGATAGAAAAGCATGGAGAGAAATTCCAGAACTGAAGAAATTGGAGCTGTATAAGGATCAATTTGTCTTGCCTGAGCCCAGAGGGAGAATCTTTTCCATTTACAGGAATAAATCTTTCTAGTCGAAGGCTTATAGGAAGAAGACAGAATATGAATCACTTCCAGAGGAAAATGATGAAGCCTGACTAGTGATGGAAGTGGAGCAGCCAGGCTGTCAACCGGAGGGTCTGAAGAGAGGGATGGAGATGCCCTGACATACGAGTCAGATCATCTGGCTGTGGGTACAGAATCAAGGGGGCGTCCATGAGATAGGGATGGAGAAAGGGGAACAAAATTTGATGAGACCAGTGTGGAGCCATCAGAATTATTCTGCTTCCAAAGGAATGCACTTTCTGAATAACCTTTGTCAACAGAGGAACAGGAGGGAAGGCATAAAGTAGACCGGAGGGCCAATCCTGAACTACAGCGTCCCTGGGTGACTACCCCAGAGGGGGGATAAGGGTGAAGTAGCTGCTGCATTTGGTATTGAGGGGACTGGCAAATAGATCGCAGCAAGGCTGATCCCATCTGCGGAAAATCTGCTCCGCAACTTGACTGTTCAGGGACCACTCTTGAGGCATCTGAATAGCTCTGCTCAACCTGTCGGCGATCACATTGGACTTCCCCAGAATGTGCGTTGCTACAAGAAAACGTTGGGAAGACACTGCCCACTGCCACACTCGAATGGCCTCTCTGCAAAGGGGATACGACTTGGTTCCTCCCTGTTTGTTCAGATACCATACCACTGACATACTGAGTGGATCGCAATTGTCCCGAGAGGAAGAAAGCTCCGAAGTGCTTGTAACGCTAGTAACACTGCTCTCATCTCCAAGATATTGATATGCAGATGTATCCCGTGTTACTGCCAGGTGCCTTGGACCATCCTGCCGAGATAATGCCCCCCCACCCCATCTGGGAGGCATCCGTGGTCACTGTGGCAACAGGAGGGGATGGGCCTGTGGAAAATACGGCCCAGACTGCAGAATCCTTTATAAACGCATTCTATGAACACCTTCAGGAATGCATGGATCATGTGATCCCAAATAAAACCAAGACCCAATCCTCCAAAGGCAGACGTCCTGTCTGGTGGACCCCAGCCATAAACAAACTATACAATAGAAGGAGGAAGCTACTAAATGATAGAGCAAAATCCCAAAAAGGGAAGGCATCACTGATCAGTATTAACAAAAAACTACGGGCGCACATAAAATTGTCTAAGGCCAGCTTCGAGAGAAAAATTGCACAGGACACTAAGGATAATCACAAGGCTTTCTTTAGTTATGTTAGGAACCTAGGTGGGAATTCCCAGATATGCTCAGAATTAGTCCAAAATGACAAAAAATACACCGAACCCACAGCCATTGCCAACATCCTAGCTGACAGGTTCAGCGCAAACTTCTCCCCTCCCTCCCCACCAAAAGGGCAAATATCTATCCCAGCAGAGTGCTGCCCCCCTGACATCTCAGATGCTCAGGTAAGAGCCGCCCTCTCCAAAGCAAAAAACATAGCATCAATGGGACCAGACGGTGTCCCGGGCTGCGTCCTACATGAACTCCAAGAAGAGCTAAACCCAAATATAAAACTATTGTTCAATCTCAGCCTTACTACAGGATATGTGCCCAAAGAGTGGCGTACAGCAACAGTGGTCCCTCTCCATAGAGGTGGTGCCTCAACGGATGCTGGAAACTATCGCCCCATAAGCCTGACTAGCTTGGTCTGCAAAGCTATGGAAAGGATCATCATGGACCTCATAAATAAAGATATTGGGGACCTACAAACACTGGATCCTACCCAGTTCGGCTTTGTTAAGGGCAGATCCTGCCTCTTAAACCTGGTTGATTTCTTTGAAACAGTCACCAAGGCCATTGATGAGGGGAAGGTGGTCCACACAGCCTACCTGGACCTCGCAAAAGCCTTCGATACAATACCCCACTCGGGCATTATAGATAAGCTCACCAGCTTAAATATAAACCCCTATGTCACTAGATGGATTGCAAACTGGCTCAAGGACAGAACCCACATGGTTAGAATTGCTGGAGCCATGTCAGACTCCAAACCAGTTACAAGTGGTGTCCCACAAGGCTCAGTCCTGGGACCTCTCTTGTTTGGTATATATTTCTCGGAGGTACAGGCCAACACGGAAGGACTGTGACTGACCAAGTTCGCAGATGACTGCAAACTGGGCGCCATAATCGACTCTCCAGCCGACACAAGCATCCTCCAAAAGGGCCTCATAGAAACGGACAACTGGTGCCAGAGCCATGGCCTCAAGCTAAATGCCAAAAAGTGTATAGTCATCCCCTTTGGCAAAAACAAAGTGCCCACAAATTACCACATAGGTGGTAATCCATTAAGTACAGAAGAAGTAATTAGGGACCTTGGGACCCAAGTTGATAGCAATCTCTCATTTGACAACCACGTGGCCAAAGTGGTTAGAAAAACATTTTATATAGCCCACCTAATCATGAAGGGATTCACATCTAGATCAGGGGACGTCATCGTGCCTCTTTACTCATCCCTCATCAGGCCCATAATTGAGTACAATGCCCCTTTTGGGATGTACCTTACCAGACACCTGCAGCAACTGGAAAGACCCCAAAAGTACCTCACCAAGAGGATCAAAGGGCCCAAAGAGATGCCATATGCTGCCCGGTTAAAGAAACTCCAGCTCTACTCAGTGGCATACCGCCTGTTCGGAGGCGATCTGTGCCTGACGTATAAAGCCATGTCCAACCCGGAATTAATGGACATGCTGCACCTCAGAAAATCCAAATCCCATCGAGCTATGCGCTCGAGAGACTTGAACCTCAGCACTGAAATAAATAGGACATGCTGGAGGGACAGATTCATAACCCAGAGGCTCCCTTTACTCTGGAATAAAATCCCAGTGCAGGTTAGGCAGAGTCCCTCATTGACTCTCTTCAAGAGGAATCCTGATGAGTGGATGGGAGATCGTAGGTTTACCCCGGGTATCACTTCTGTGTCACTGTTAGACAGAGGCACAGTATACTAACCTCGAAAAAGGGCATAGCAAAATAAATTTAAAATGGGTGGCGAAAGCCAAACACATTCTGGCTAGGCTTATAAATGCCCTAGGGCAGATAGCCTAGTATGAACCTATGAACCTATGGGTGAAGGGTTTTCCCACATTGAGGTTGCTGCAGTGAAGCCACCAGCATAGATCTTGCTTGCACCTGTCTGTGATCATCATGAGAGGAGAAAGCAGAAGATGCTGTAGAGACCACTGGGCGAAGAGTAGCCACTGAAGGAGCCTCATGTGAAGCCTCGCAAGAGGAACCAGCATAATTGTTGCAGCCATCGTCCCTAACAATTTGAGAATCGTTTTTGCCATCACTTTTCTTTGAGGGAGTAACGCATAATACTTGTTACAAAACTTGAATCCTTTCTTGTGGTAAAAATGCCCTCATGAGTACGGTGACTAACTCGGCGCCTATAGAGGTGACACGCTGCGAGGGCAACAAGGCAGACTTTTCCCAGTTTAGTGTGATACCCAATTGTTGACACAGCTTGATAGTGGCATCTCTAGTCTGTAGTAGTAGATGCCTGGTGGTGGCAGAAAGGAGCCAGTTCAGGTACGGAAACACTTGGAATCCTTGACGTCTCAAGTGAGGCATCAACACTGCCATATATTTGGTGAACACCCTGGAGGCTGTGGTGAAACCAAAGCACAGGGCACGAAATTGAAAATAACTGGCTCCCAGCTGGAAGCGTAGATGACTTCTTGATGCCCTGTCCATCTTTATGTGGTAGTAAGCATCCTTGAGGTCGATGGAGCACATCCACACTTCTTTCCCCAACAATGGGAGAATAGATTGCAACGTGACCATTCGGAACTTGGACTTCTTCACGTGGAGGTTCAAGTGGCTGAGATCCAAGATGGATCTCAGGTCCTCTGTTCTTTTCGGCACCAAAAAGAATCTGGAATAAGTCCCTAATCTGATCTGGTCTGAGGGGACATGCTGGATGGCTCCTTTTTCTAGCAGCTTTATAACCTCTGAAGCTGTGGAATCCCTTTGATTGGGTGGAACATCTGGGATTCTTTTGATCGGTGGGAGAGGGAGAAGAGAAGGGAATGTGACATCCTCCGGAAATTATTTTTAATACCCACTGGTCCTGGGTGATGTCTTGCCAGGCTTCTGGGTATAGTGAAATGCGACCCCCGACTGGCTCCGGAAACACGCAGTCGGGCCTCCCATCAGGAGCGCTGGTAGGGAGAACCACGAAAGGAATCACGGTCTCCCTGGTTACGCGGGCCTCCTCGGACTCTAGGGCGGCGTCTACCTGAATTACTACCCACTCCCCTGCCTCTGTAGGTGGAATCACTGTGCATCATGAAAAAACCTCTGCGATTTCTTGAACCACATTTTCCCACTCTTCTGGACCTTGGGATAAGGTCTAGAAGGCATGGAAAAACGGACTCCCACGGCAGACAGAGTTTTTCCCTCTTGCTCGGACCTAGTGAAAGTGTCTTTCACCTTGGTTCTGAACAACGATGAACCATCAAATGGGGGCATTGGTGAATGTAGACTTGAAGGCCTCTGTGAAATTACAGAGGCGCATCCAGGAGTGCCTCCTCAGAAAAACTCCGGAACTCGCTACCCTACTCACTCCTTTGGCTGCGTAAGAGATCAGCCTCATGCAGGAGTTAGCAATAGAATTTAGGGTGGACATCTGAGCGTTGACTTTCTGAGCCACTGCGTCAAAAACGTTACCCTGCAGAGCATCGCCCAGCGCTTTCAGGAGATCTCTTTGGAGCCGTGTAAAATGTAACAAGTAATTCAGCGACCACAGTGTAAAGGCCGCTAAAGAAAACATACGCTTCCCATACCGGTCCATGGTCCTAGACTCCTTATTAGGGGGATGGACGGTAGATGAAGTCTCAGACAGTTCCTTCTTGGTGGCCGCTGCCACCACCATGGCATCTAGTGGAACGTCCTTCATGAGAACCTCTTTGTCAGAGGGGGCGGACAGAAATTTATTGGGTCTCCTGGGGACTGGTTCCACAGTGTCCGGGGTTTCCCACACCCTCAGACAAACTAGATCCAGGAGTTCGTCGAAGGGTGGAGAGACCCAGGAGGTGGAGGATTGAGCCCCAAAGGCCTTCAGGAACACTGACTCCTCCTTGGAGGGGGTTTAGGGGGCCAGTCGCCTCTCTGTTTCAAGATCTCCAGGATATCAGATAAAAAGATATCCTCAGAGGACGACTTGGTGGACCCCTCTGATTCCTCGAGGTCAGTGCCCGACGTGACAGACTCTTCCTGGGAGTCGATGTGCTTCCTCTTGCACGTTCTTTTTCTAGGTGGCTCCTCAGGCAAAAACTCTGGGGGGCCCTCAGAAATTTGGGGACCACGCATGGCGGTATCCTGAGGCCTTGGGTCTCCGCTGTCCAAAGAGAGAGAGTGATCAGAGACTGATAACTGGAGCTAGAGGGGGCAGAGTTGTCAGTGCTGTATAATGCAGCTGAGGACCTGGCCAGCATGCTCCGTATGACCTCGAAAGCTGGTCCCCCCAGCTCCAATGATCGACCAACCGTGGAAGATCTCTGAGCAGAAGGGGCAATGTCCGAAGCCGAAGCAAGGGTTAGGCTAACCCGAGCCGAAGCACCGAGGAGGAGACTATGAGCCGAAGAGCATCCCGAGACCTCACCCTCAGGTCCAACTGAGGAACAATGAGTCCTGGACCCTGTGGATGGAGCCGACGGGGTCGGAGCAGAGATCGGAGCCGACCTAGAAGCATCAGACGGCGCCGACCACTCTGGCTCCAAAGGCTGAGATTTGCTCAGAGGAGGAGGTATCGACGATGGATGGGTGACGGGCTCCGGAGCTGACTGGGCTGGAGCCGAAAGCAATTTAGCCAGCACTGGTGATTGAAGCAGTCTCTATACCACTCTATCCACATCCACATCAGAGTGTGTCCTGGAGGACCTAGAGGACAAGGTAGGAGATCTAGACCTCCTCTCTGAAGGAGACCTGTGAGGAGGAGATACTAAAGACTGGAGACCGGCTCCGAACTAGTATCTCCGACACCGACTCAGAGAGGCTGGAAGCCGATGTAAGCTCTGTCAGTTGGCAAGCTTCCTTTGGCACCGAAGACAGTGGAGCCGAGGATGCCACAGTAGACTTAGTAACTTTCTCAGGAGGCTTCGATAAGACAGATGGAGTCGGAGATCATTTTTTTGCTTTGGATTTGTCTCTTTTAGAGGGAGAGGACTTGGCACTAGAAGACCTCTCCAAATCTTCCTCGAAAGAGGGTTTCAGTAGTCCCTTCAGAATTAGTTTGTTCTTCCTTTCTTGAAGAACACGAGGGCTGAATGTGTGACAGAATGCACAAGACTCCTGAAGGTGTATAGCCCCCAAACAATAAACACACACAGAGTGCCCATCAGTAATTGACATCTTATACCCACATTTGCTACACTTCTTAAAGCCTGAAGGCTTATGTTCTTTTGTATCCTTGTACATGGTCGACAGGATACTAACACAACACAACAGTAAAACTGACAACAGCAACAAGTGCGGGAACTAAACTAAAACTACAGACACTACACAAGGACCTCTAACTCAACGGTCCTGACAGAAAAACAAGGGGAAGGACAAGGTCCTCTAACTTAAACAGCCCTAGCCCGGAGAGGATATGTACCTAAAACAAAAAACAAGCACAGAAGGGAAAAACAGATAACCAAGGGTCTAACTAAAACGGGTCTAGCCCGTTGGGGAGACAGCTGACGGGATATCACACAAAAAATAGACAAATGCCACAAAGGTCGCACAAAAATGCTCCACAAAGCAACAACACACACACACACACACACAGCTATGAAAATAGCTTTTGGATCAAAATTTTAGTCAAGAAGACAAAAAGTTATACTTAGCCACAGCCAAGAGCGAGACCACGTCTGAGCTTTACGAGTGGCAAATGAGATCTGGGGAAAGGGAGCAGTGCAGCATGGGATACCTCTTAGCCCAGCCAATTGAAAGACTTCGAGTTAGAGTATGGCCGAGTCAGAGCCGGGGTTCGGCCCCCGAACCCACGGGTAAGAGTGTAGGCGAGACTGGACTACGTAACATCTGCTGTTTTTTTACAAACTCAACAAAAATCACTTTTGTGGCAGTGGTCATTGCAAAAAGTGAAACTCTTTTCTCTTCTAAATACAGTGACTGCAACGTTAATTATAATAAATCTGAGGATGTGTGGAGTAAAATGTTACACCCACCATCACCAACATAATGCTTATAAAAACTCAATGGATCCCAGAGTGGAACTTTTTTTTTTTTTTTTCAAAACAAAGATTATCTGAAGTTGTTTTAGAATTATTAATTCAGAGCCACTGAAAGCCACTGGATATTCAGAAACTGAGTTTTGAATGAACACATGACATTTAGTAACAGAATTCTGAGCAATAGTGTTTTTTTGACAGCACATATAACATGCAAATGATGAGAATGAAATGGATACCTAAAGGAATATCAGCTGCCTCTGCAATTCCTTTAATTTCATCTCCGAAAGGGAAGGGAAGAGTGTCTGCCAAAGGACCCTACAAGAGATACAGGTTTCTGAAATACTGTTTTTATATTGTAGAAACCATAATAAACAATTCATTTACTTTTGAAATAAAAAAGAAACAACGAAGCATCGTACAATCACTCTCACTTTCTAAACAATTCATACTTTATAAAATGGAATTAATTTGCTGGAAGACAGAAGTAAAATATTTTCATTATTTCTTCTGCAATACAATCATGAACTAAAACAAAATCTTTCTGAAAACGCAGCAGTCCTCTCTCTTCTCTCTAAAATATTACAGCAATCTCTAAAGTGTGTGTGCGTGTGTATGTGTGAATATCTGTTCAGTACCTTATTTTCTGTTTAATCTTTGGCCATAAGCATGATCCTAAAATATTTTACCTAGAAGCACCACTTAATATCATCAGCACACATCTTTCTTCAGATATGCCAACATCGGAAGCCAGACAATCAACTCTCTAGTTACTCTTAATACTACAGTTGATTCTCATCAGCATAGTAGGTAAAATGCAGTCAATAAACACTGCCGGCAGTCACATGCCCATTGCAGTACTTTTCAGTAGTGACTGGATTCCTTGCACTGCATGGTATGAACATTTCTTTCTGCAGTCCCTCAGGGCTCAACCCGGACGGCCTTGACCTTGTTCCTCAGTAACTAGCTCTGTGATATGCCCATTTATCCCCCAACCTTTTATGTGGATATGACTACCATTCTAAACACTGGACCCACCCTGGTTTTAATTCAAAAAGGACTGCAGCCTGAATTCAACAAACTGTACAACTGGCTGCTTTCCAAAAACCCAATAGTGAGCAGTCAGAAAGCCAAAGAACTGTATGTGTGAAGGGCAACTGCTTCAAACTGCCAACTTACTCAGCACTGGCATAGCAGTGTAAAATTTTAAATACCATGGAGTCCGGCTACACCTAAGCACCATCCTTTAAGCTACACATAGAAGCACAGACACATCAATTACAAGGTTACCAACTTCTAGGATGGAACAAAGAAAGCCATCAAGTATGAACCTCCCTCTTACTCAAGTAAGAATATGCTCACCCACTAAAACTTATTTTTATTTATTTATTTTACATTTGTTAACATGGAAAGTCCGTCTGGATACATGTCCATTTTCAGCAGAGGCCAGGGGAGAAAAGCTCCACATTTGCAAATAAGTGACACTTTAAAGTTGTGGTCACATACAAATCTAAACATTAACAAAATTGCTGACAATTTATAGTCAATGTTACATTTAAATCAAGCAACATTGTAGGTTTATGGTATAAATTTACAGAGATAACATTTTTCATCTTTGAAGTGTGTAAAAAAGAAAGAAAAGTATTCACAGATTGAATGTAAAGATGATAGTTAAGAGAAAAGGTGGTTAGCTAAGAAGTGAAGTTGTAAATAGTATGTAGAGGGGCAGAAGAGCATAGCCTCAAAATGGGTAGCATAACAAGTTATCTTCTGATAACAGAAATCTAATGGTGGTTGAGAAGTGTATGTTGTCTGGGTGGAGAATGGTTATTATTGGGTATTTCTCCTATGTGAGCTGTGTATTTCTTACCTTTTTTTGTTATTTTTTGGGTTAGTCTGGGTTTAGACATGGACATAGCCAATCCCTGTTTATATACATCTTTAGGTATATTTTGAATTGGGGCAAGGAGGATGTAGTGGTTAGTTCAGCAGGAAGCGAGTTCCATTTTTTTCCACCAGAGTTGGAGAATAATGATTCTCCGGCTGAGTTGTTGGCTTTGGTAGATTGTTCTAGCATTCTGTTGGATGAGCAGAGGGATGCTAGGTTGCTGTAGGGGGTGATAATTTTAGTCAGAATGGGTATACTGGTAGGTTGGTAGAGGATTTTATGAATAACTATGAGTTGGTTATACTGGAGCCGATTCCAGCCTAATTTGTGAAGATTCTAACAGTGGTTGGTTCTGTAGGCTGAGCCCGTGACAAATCTAACAATATTGTTATAGCAGCTAGCGATTTTGTTAAGGTTTGATTTGCTTAGGTTTGTGAAGATGGGTGAGGCGTAAAGAAGGGTTGAATGCAAAAAGCAATTACCCGAACCAGCCAAAGGTTATCCAGTATAACACCAAACTGATAAAAAACAAACCAGGTAACCACCAAAGCTGAAAGCATACAAATTGTTTATTCCACAGACAAGACAGGATAAGCGCTTTCATACCAAATGTGCTTCATCAGATCCACTGCTTAACTAAAAACAGGTCAATTATATAACAAGGTCATTTAAATATACCCAATAAAAACATGACAATCACTGATGCAAACAGCGTTTCTTAAGGAGAGGTTTTAAAGACACACTGGCATTAATGCCTGAAGGCTTATCAACCTGCAATCTGGTAATCCATTTAATCTCTGCTAACTCTACTATATTATTATAATCACCTCCTCCGCCACTCTCTTGAACTAATTGCAACACCATAAATTCAAAATTATGGTCATGTTGCAGAGAAACATATTTTGCTAACGCATTCAACAGGTTCTTCCTCTTAATATCACCCAAATGTTGTAACACCCTCACTTTCAGCATTCTTGTTTTACAAACATAGAATATGGTGCACATAGTGCACTTCGCCAAATACACTAGTCCCTTAGATCTACAGTCCGCATAGAACCTAGGATTAAAAGAAACTTTGTTATAAATCTACAGGCCCCAGTGTCCCCAGATCTATCCGGACAGGCACCTTTGCATGTAGGTCATGCAAAGCTTGTATATTTATTTTGAAGGTGGTAACCTTCAAGCATCCTGTGATGGACTATTCTTTTAATCCTAGGTTCTATGCGGACTGTAGATCTAAGGGACTAGTGTTATACTGGATAACCTTTGGCTGGTTTGGGTAATTGCTTTTTGCATTCTTGTTTTATTTATTACCCACCAGCACATGGCTGAGCAAGTAGATACTGAATTACAGTATTGACCCACGATGGAGATATCTAACCAGCAACGTTTCAAACGGATATGTACTGTGGAGGCTAATCCTTTATTGGGATATACCTTTATGGGTGAGTCAGTGTCAGCTGAACCTTGTGATTGGAATATGTTTAAAGCATCCCTTAGAGACTTTGAGAATGGTTTATATAAGCTTAAAAGGATGCAATGGCAACGATTACATCTGGAAGCATGCTTACATCACAAGGTAGTACCCAGGGCCCTGCATGTTTTACGCATGCCTACCTATGGCAACACCTACTGAAACAGTGGCAGATTATGAAAATGGACTTGAGTTTTAATTACATGCGGTTATTGAATGATTTTTTCTTACCGCTTGAGAAACGGTTGATAGAGGAGATGCAGTCTTTACAAACTGAACTTAGCATTAAGTATAAATATGACAAAATTTATTTGTCAGAAATAGATACAGTTATGCTCAATATACTTGCCTACGATGACAGACAACAAGCCATTAAAAAAAGTAAACTGGAAAGGGACATGGCAGACTTTCGACAAGGCCAGATTTTTGTGTGGCCGAGGGCTACTGAGTGTGTTGCCAATACGTAACATGATTAGGTTCATAGGTTCATACTAGGCTATCTGCCCTAGGGCATTTATAAGCCTAGCCAAAGTGTGTTTGGCTTTCGCCACCCATTTTAAATTAATTTTGCTATGCCCTTTTTCGAGGTTAGTATACTGTGCCTCTGTCTAACAGTGACACAGAAGTGATACCCGGGGTAAACCTACGATCTCCCATCCACTCATCAAGATACCTCTTGAAGAGAGTCAATGAGGGACTCTGCCTAACCTGGACTGGGATTTTATTCCAGAGTGAAGGGAGCCTCTGGGTTATGAATCTGGCCCTCCAGCATGTCCTATTTATTTCAGTGCTGAGGTTCAAGTCTTTGGAGCGCGTAGCTCGATGGGATTTGGATTTTCTGAGGTGCAGCATGTCCATTAATTCCAGGTTGGACATGGCTTTATACGTCAGGCACAGATCGCCTCTGAGCAGGCGGTATGCCACTGAGTAGAGCTGGAGTGTCTTTAACCGGGCAGCATATGACATCTGTTTGAGCCCTTTGATCCTCTTGGTGAGGTACTTTTGGGGTCTTTCCAGTTGCTGCAGGTGTCTGGTAAGGTACATCCCAAAAGGGGCATTGTACTCAATTATGGGCCTGATGAGGGATGAGTAAAGAGGCATGATGACCTCCCCTGATCTAGATGTGAATCCCTTCATGATTAGGTGGACTATATAAAATGTTTTTCTAACCACTTTGGCCACGTGGTTGTCAAATGAGAGATTGCTATCAACTTGGGTCCCCAGGTCCCTAATTACTTCTTCTGTACTTAATGGATTACCACCTATGTGGTAATTTGTGGGCACTTTGTTTTTGCCAAAGGGGATGACTATACACTTTTTGGCGTTTAGCTTGAGGCCATGGCTCTGGCACCAGTTGTCTGTTTCTATGAGGCCCTTTTGGAGGATGCTTGTGTCAGCTGGACAGTCTATTATGGTGCCCAGTTTGCAGTCATCTGCGAACTTGGTCAGTCACAATCCTTCCGTGTTGGCCTGTACTTCCGATAAATATATACCGAACAAGAGAGGTCCCAGGACTGGGCCTTGTGGGACGCCACTTGTAACTGGTTTGGAGACTGACATAGCTCCAGCAATTCTAACCATGTGGGTTCTGTCCTTGAGCCATTTTGCAACCCATCTAGTGACATAGGGGTTTATATTTAAGCTGGTGAGCTTATCTATAATGACCGAGTGGGGTATTGTATCAAAGGCTTTTGCGAGGTCCAGGTAGGCTGTGTGGACCACCTTTCCCTCGTCAATGGCCTGGGTGACCGTTTCAAAGAAATCGACCAGGTTTAAGAGGCAGGATCTGCCCTTAAAGCCGAACTGGGTAGGATCCAGTGTCTGTAGGTCCCCAATATCTTTATGAGGTCCATGATGATCCTTTCCATAGCTTTGCAGACAAAGCTAGTCAGGCTTATGGGGCAATAGTTTTCAGGATCCGTTGAGGCACCACCTTTGTGGAGAGGGACCATTGTTGCTGTACACCACTCTTTGGGTACATATCCTGTAGTAAGGCTGAGATTGAACAGTAGTTTTATGCTTGGGTTTAGCTCTTCTTGGAGTTCATGTAGGACGCAGCCCGGGACACAGTCTGGTCCCATTGATGCTGTGTTTTTTGCTTTGGAGAGGGCGGCTCTTACCTGAGCATCTGAGATGTCAGGGGGCAGCACTCTGCTGGGATATTTGCCCTTTTGGTGGGGAGGGGGGGGAGTTTGCGCTGAACCTGTCAGCTAGGATGTTGGCAATGTCTGTGGGTTCGGTGTATTTTTTGTCATTTTGGACTAATTCTGAGCATATCTGGGAATTCCCACCCAGGTTCCTAACATAACTAAAGAAAGCCTTGTGATTATCCTTAGTGTTCTGTGCAATTTTTCTCTCTAAGCTGACCCTAGATGATTTTATGAGTGCCCGTAGTTTTTTGCTAATACTGATAAGAGATGCCTTCCCTTTTTGGGATTTTGCTCTATCATGTAGTAGCTTCCTCCTTCTATTGTATAGTTTGTTTATGGCTGGGGTCCACCAGACAGGACGTCTGCCTTTGGAGGATTGGGTCTTGGTTTAATGTGGGATTGCATGATCCATGCATTCCTGAAGGTGTTCATAGAATGCGTTTATAAAGGATTCTGCGGTCTGGGCCATATTTTCCACAGGCCCGGGGACTTTGAAGAATTCCACCTCGGTTTTGAGGAGTGTGAAATTTGCTTTAGAAAAGTTTTTCACTGTGGTTTTCTGGGCAGGGGGTGGGGTCAGGATGTGAATATCCAGTGAGATTAGTTTATGGTCTGATCTTACCAGTGAGGGATACACTTCTGGTCTGGAGCATAGAGTCCCCATGTTGGTGATGATCAGGTCCAGTACGTTTTCCCCTCTTTTGGGAGTGGTAACAAGTTGTTCCATAGCATTTGAGTTTATAAATTCTAGGAACCTTTGGGCTAGGGTGTTGCAGCTAGAGTAATGCTCCCAGTCTATGTTTGGGTAGTTGAAGTCGCCCAATATAATGGTGTTTGGAGAGACCTTCATATTTTCCAGTGTTCTCAGGAAGGCCGACTGGGGTTCCTGGGTTTGGGAGGGTGGTCTGTAGCAGGCTATAAACTGGAAGGCAGTTTTACCCACTGTTAGTTGCACATGGATGGTCTCTGATGCTTCGTGCTGTGCCACCAACCTGGAGGTGTGGGTATCATTCACGAATATTGATACTCCCCCTGCTTTTGTGGTTCGGTCCAAGTTTTGGGGCCGAAAAGCATGGTATGAGGTATAACCTGGTAGTGCTGGGGTGCTCTCAGGAGCCTTGAACCAGGTTTCTGTTACTGCACAGATATTGATGTTCTCCATGCTAAGAAGAGTTTCAAGTGCATGCATCTTGAGGTTTAGACTTCTGGCGTTGAGTAGCATTATTCTTAGTTTCTTATCCCTTGTGATACCTATGGAGGTGGGTTTGTCTTTTAAGCCTTGCCTAAAAAAGGCACTATGGGGTAGCAAGAGCCAATATCCCAAAGCCCAGGGGCGACAGGTGCAAGCCGTCCCTAGCGAAGCATCGTGGCTTGTCAAGCATGTCATCCCAGGCTGACAGGCATTTGATCCCCTTTGAATGACACCAATACTTAAGCCAATTGTTGAACTTGATCATCTTGTCTTCATATTGTGGCATCATTCTTGGTGAGGGTAAGATGCTACTCAAGGTCAGGGTCATACCAGCCTGGGCTACATGCTCAGAGAGCTCCTCTATGTCTCTTTTCATGTAGTCCAGGGAGGTACGGCTCAGGTCATTCACACCAGCATGGACAATGACGGAGTCATATTTGTACTTGCATTGGAGTGGCCTGAGTGCTTGTGTTATGTGGCGGATCCTAGCGCCCGACAAGCAGCTTACTGTGACCTTCTCCTTGTTCAGCCTGGTGAGCGGGACGTCAGTGTGCCTGATGATAGAGTCACCTATTACAAGTGTATCAGGTGTGTTGTTTAGCCTTAAGGGCTGTGACTGTTCGGCACACTGGCTTTGTGAGCTATGTGTTGCACGTGTTTTGTTTTGGGGTAGCGGTTGCTTGGGTGTCTGCTTTGGAGGTCTCTGCTGCTTAGGCAGATTTTTATTTAGAGACTCCGAGTAGGTTTTTGTGTGTTTATGTGTTTGGTTTGCTGTCATGGTAGGTCTATGTGAGACTGGAATTGTAGTGAGTGCGGTTTCCTTCTCCTCCTGACTGGTTACGCCAGTACTGAGTTGAGAGAGCTTAGCCTCCAGTTTGGCTATATGGTTGCATCTCTCACATGTGTTGGAATTTGTTGGGAGGAGAGGGTTGTCTGTGTACATGAGGCAGTTGTAACATTGCCTCAAGATTCCCAGATTCACCAGCTGGACCGGAAAGGAGATTGACAACTTACCTTTGGACATGCTGAATAGTATTGGGAATTCCTTTATAATTGAAAATAAGGGCCAACGGGGAACAAGGTACTCAAGGGGAGTTTGTGAGGGTGTAGTGCTTTTAATTTTTTAGTGCTGACTTATATAATTGCTTTAGTGAGCAAGTGCCAGGTAACTTAAATGCAATGTGCTACAGGTAACTTAAATGCAAAAACGACAAACAGTAACTTTCTTTCAAGTGAAACAAGGAAATAAGTACAGTAAGCAATGCAGATATCACTAGGGATCCACAGAAGTGCTGAAAAGCTGCGTTTTAGGTGGAATTAGCGTTTCAGGGAAATAACAAGCAAACAAAGAACAAGCATACAAACAAAGCTAGATTCAGCAGGCCTGGATCTAGTCTATGCTACAACAAACAAGGTGTACCAATTTCAGTAAGAAACAGTTCAAATATGCAGGCACTATAAGCCTTTAACCAGAAATTCCCAGCTCAGAAGGGCAGAGTCCAGCCTCTCCTCCCACAAGAGTGCAGACCACGAACCTTCTTAATGTAAAATAACTGGCCTGAAGCCCAAGTGCTTAAACCAGAACTAATACACTTTTAGAATAACAGACACTGAGCCCGCAACCAGCAGTTCCCAACTTAGAAGGATGTAAGCTACCTGTCCTGCCACCACAGTGCAGGCCACAAACCTTCCTAACGTAAAACAACTGGGCTGAAGCCCAAGTGCTTAAACTAAAAGGCTTAGAATGAGTTACACCAAGCAGTAATAAATACAACTGAGTACTTTTAAGATGACGCAAAAGCAAAATAAAGTAGGAATAAACACAAATACAGTAAAAGCAGATAATTTTTAAGTGGAAAGAGAGAAAGGAGTAGCAGAAACTAAGCTGACTGGCCTTCTCAAATGTTCTCCCTGTACTGGGTAGAATGAGGTAATGACACTAGACTGGGAGGAGGGTCCCAGATCAAATTTACAGTAGGGGTGGGCAACTGCAAAGCCACCAACTATAAAAACACTATACCAACAGGGAGGGTGGGAAACAAACTGCAGATATGTTTCTCACAGCTGAAAAGCAGCAGTGAGCCTTTAAATGAAAGTTTTAAACAGCTAAAGGAGCCTCTAGAAAAAAAGAGTTTAACTGCAACAAGTTATCAGAAAAACAACCCAGCAGATGCTTAATAAAAGTAGACAATTTCCAGTTAATACCTCACACACAGTGAAACTAGCTAGAAAAATACACAGTACACAAAGTGCTATAAATAACAAAGAAATAAAGAACAAAATAAACAAAAAACAGGATACTTAATGTTATATATTATAGCTCCGAGTTTGCTCAGTATCCTTCCTTTGATTAGCTCAGTGTGAAATGGCAGAACACACACAAATGAACTTCTTAGGTAACAGAAAGTTGAAACCTGAGACAGCTTTTAAGAAAAAAATCTCAAAAGAACCAATAAGGTGCTTAGTCTAAGCTGCAGTCCAAGTGACCTCAGTCAGCCAATGACCTCAAACAATTCTCTCACTGAAATACCTGATGGCTTTGGCTAAACCAAGATGTCCCTGAATATGTGCTCAGACACACAGCCTCCACAAACACTAGGCCCAAATACAAGCCTGAATATGGATTATCCAGTTAGTCATGTGGCTGATGTCATCCAACAGACTCTGACAATACCAGTATCAGTTTCTCCGACTAATCAGCAATCTGGAGTTCCAACTATCGTGGAACCCTCTATATCTCTTAGACAGCCCACCACACCAGCTGCTGATAATTCAGATGAACAACAGAATGGCTTGATTTCGAGTGGAGCTAGACCCAAGGATAACAGCACTGCTATACCTTTGGATATGGTATTCCCTCACTTTCCTGCCCCTTTCCAGCAAACTTCGCAGTTGACCAGAGGGCGGAGCTTCAGCCAGGAGCACAAGAGATGCAAAATGTCTCAGGAGCACGAATTCTACATGGAGGACTCGCGAGTAAAGAAGACATTAGTTTATAATCTTTCTTCATCTATACTTACTTCTGCACAGGTTAGTTTGCTTAATAGAGGATTGAATTTTGTACCCTCTCATTCGGCTAACATAGAAGATGTGATTCTAGACATTAAGCTTTTCACAAGGAATGTTGCCTTTTAATTGGTATATGGTAATCAAACAACAATTAGTAATGTGCACAAATGGCCGAGTTTGTTTACACCGCAGCTACCTCCAGCTGTAGAAACATTTGTGCGCATTATAGAGAAAGAACTATGTGAATCACAAGTAATTAAAAGTAAGTTTTAGAACATATTAAGAAGAATCTATTGCTTTACAGCAACTTTTGACTGATGACACTTTAGTTTTTCGCCCTGATGATAAGAGAGGTGCTACGGTTGTTTTAGATACTGCCTCATATGCTGATAGTATGTTAGACATGTTGAGTGAGACGGAGGTCTATGAATGTATTACTTAGGCTACTTGGCAATCCATTATTAAGGGTATACATGAGCAACTTTATGAGATGTTGATGGAAGGTACTGTGGATAAATCGCTGTATGATTTTATGTTGGTGAATGAACCTTTGACACAGACTATTCATGGACTAGCAAAGGTGCACAAGTCACTCTTAAATCCCCCCCCTAAGACCTATAGTTTCGGGGAGGGGCTGGGTGACACAGTTTGTCTCAATATACTTGGAAAGTCAACTTAAACAACCATTATGTTCTGCCGTGGCAGTATTAAAGGACACTGAACATTTTCTATGTGCCCTTGGAGAGTTTGCTAGGCAGTATGGTACTTTTTCCTCTGATACTATTCTGGTTACAATGGATGTTAAAACTCTTTTTACAGTGATACCCCATGACATGGGGATTACTTTTTTTTTTTAAAAAAAATTTGTACCATTGTGGTGATTCTGATTTTCAGTACATTGAATGTTTAGGTACTTTGCTTGAAACTGTGCTCTTTAACAATGTTTTTATGTTCAATGGTTCTTTTCATCATCAGAAAGTGGGGGTGGCGATGGGGACACTGTGCGCGAACAGTTATGCCAATCTTGTGATGGCAGAATGGGAGCGCACGGGTGGTCCTATCCTCACATACATATTCTAGACAGCTGATTTATTATGAGGTTTGTCAATGATAATTTTTTGCTTTGGCATGGCCCCCTAGATGAGCTACTTGATTTTATTCAGTATTTGGAGAATAGTAGCTCTTGTTTTAGATTTCCTTTGAATTACTCCTACACTTCTATAGAGTTTTTAGATATTAAGGACTCTTTAGTGGATGGACTCATTTCTACATTCTTATACAGGAAATCGTGTAGGAAAAATGCACTGCTACATTATAATAGCATCCACCCTAGACACATTTTTCAAAATGTGGTCAGGGGTCAATTTTTGAGGATGTCACGGCTACACACTAATAATGATGAATACCATGAGGCTAGTAATAGACTTAGCTCAGAATTTCTGAAGAGAGGTTATAAGCAAGTGATGTTGGCTGATGTATTTGGAGCAGTGGATAGGTTACGTCCTGATAGGGGTAAACCATTATTTTGTAGGACTAATAGCCTTTCTAGCTGTAAAGGTTCTGAGATGGTTAATAGCAACCTCAGGTTACTTTTAACGCATGGTAACAATATACACCAGATTTGTGACACTATACATAAGTATTGGCCTGTACTGCTCACTGATTCTAGGATCAAAGATACTGTAGGTAATATACCTAATTTTACTTTTAATAACAGTATGTCATTAAAGCGACAACTTTGTTATAAATCTACACGCCCCAGTGTCCCTAGATCCAGCCGGACAGGTACCTTTGCATGTAGGTCATGCAAAGCTTTTAAATTTATTTCGAAGGTGGTAACCTTCAAGCATCCTGTGATGGACTATTCTTTTAATCCTAGGTTCTATGCGGACTGTAGATCTAAGGGACTAGTGTATTTGGTGAAGTGCACTATGTGCACCACATTCTATGTTGGTAAAAATATTATTTATTATTTATTTATTTTATTTTACATTTGTTTACTGGGATAGTCCGACTGGATACATGTCCATTTTCAGCGGAGGCCCGGGGAGAAAAACTCCACAAAGACAAACAGATTACACAGAAGTTAGCAAACAATTATAAAAACAAAGTGATTATATACAATGGGTTAGTAGTGTTCTCTAGTAGGGACTCAATTGTCATGGACAGACAATTTGTTGAAAGAGAGGGTGTTACAACATTTGGGTGATATTAAGAGGAAGAACCTGTTAAATGCGTTAGCGTTTCTGTGCAACATGACCATAACTTTGAATTTATGGTGTTGCAATTAGTTCAAGAGAGTCGTAAAGGAGGTGATTATAATAATATAGTAGAGTTAGCAGAAATTAAATGGATTACCAGACTGCAGGCTGATAAACCTCCAGGCATTAATGCCAGTGTGTCTTTAAAACCTCTCCTTAAGAAATGCTATTTGCATCAGTGATTGTCATCATGTTTTTATTGGGTACATTTAATTGACCTTGTTATATAATTGACTTGTTTCTGATGAAGCACATTCGGTTTGAAAGCACTTATCCTGTCTTGTCTGTAGAAAAGGGTTGACAGCAGATGTGTCCGAGCTGCGGCAGTTCTGGCAGATGGGGTTAAGAATTGTTTAATCCTATACAAGGAGCCTATTTTTTTTTTGTTAACTGTTTTTATGATTTTGTCTATATGAGCATCGTACTTCAGATTATTATCAATGATTATTCCAAGAAGTTTAGTGCAAGGTTCAGGAGAGATTATGGTGCCATTGTTAGATGAGATTGTAATTATTGGTGATGTTAGCTTACGGGTAAGGGAAAAAAGTAGTAGTTTGGTTTTGTTTAGGTTCAGTAGAAGACGACGACTATTAAGCCAGTTCTCTACTTTACTTTGTTGAAGGTGATTTGGGATAGGGACTGTAGTTCTGTGGGAGTGGAGGCAGAGCAGATACGTGTGGAGTCATCTGCATACTGTATAAATGTTGCATCTGGGATAACTTTGGGTAGGTCATTAATGAATATTGAGTAAAGGAGGGTACCTAATATAGAACCCTGGGGTACTCCAAGGATGACGGGTAGAAGGGGGGATAGATTGTCGTTCCATAGAACAGCTTGTTGTCTGCCATGCAGGTAAGAGTGGAACCAGTTGATTACTGGGTTGTCTGAGGAAAGTGATTTTAGAGAGTCTAGGAGTAGGTGGTGATTCACCATGTGGAATGCTTTTGATAGATCGAGAAAGAGGGCAGAGGAGAGCTTATTCTGGTTATGGTTGTGATTTATTGTGTGAAAAAGGAGAGAAGGGCAGTAGTTGTACTATGTGTGGGTCTATATCCGTGCTGGGATGGGGCTAGGAGAGTATTCTGAGTAAGGCGAGTTAGAAGTTGCTTATGTATGCATTTCTCCATTATTTTGGCTAAGAGAGATACAATGGCTATAGGTCTGTAGTTAGAGAGTTCTGTGGAGTTCCCCCTTTATGAAGTGGAATAATGTGGGAGATTTTCCCGATGGAGGGGATGTAGGATTTGTGGATAGTACGACTTATTAAGATGGAGATAGGGTATGTTATTTCATTAGCGGCCTTTTGCAGAAACTCCGCAGGAAGTAGGTCTGCTGCCAGGGTAGTGGTTTTTATTTTCTTAAGTAGGGATTTAATATAGTCAGTGGGGATAGGATCAAATTTGAAGGGAGGGACATTTACCCGAGTGGATGTGATAGTAGTAGAAGAGTTGGGAGATAGATTATTAGCTAGGGACTGGACTGTTTCTGTGAAGAAAGTATTAAAGGGCTTTGCAACACATTTAGGAGGTAGTTGTAGGGTAGCTAAGTGGGTGGGGGTTGAGGATTTACCTGGGTGGAGCAGTTTATTAAGACCTGACCAGAATTTCTGAAGCTGAATTTGGTGCTTTTGCTGTAAATTGAAACAGTAGTTTTGTTTGTCTAACACAATAGCCTTTTTTGTCTCGTTTCTCATTTGTTTGTATCTAATGTGGGCTTGTGGGGATTTGGTGGATCTCCAGGAGGTCCATGCTGTGTTTGTAGCAATACGTTTTTGTCTAGTTCTATTGGTTAGCCATGGAGCTATTTTGTTTTTGGTTCTGATTGTTCGTGTGGGAGCATGCCTGTCTAAGATGGCAAGGAATCTAGCATTGAAGTCTGGGACTGCTTCGTCAAGGGGAAGTACTTTAAGACTGGCCCATTTGCAAGAGTTAAGTTTGGCCTGGAAACTAGTTAAGTTAAAGTTCTTTGTATACCTAAGAGTTTTAAAGGTGGTCTGGTGAGACATGTCATCCCTTTTTCTGATTATATAGGTTAGGAGGTGGTCACTTATGTCCTCTGGCAGGGTGTGCCTGATTTGTATAACTGAGGCTTGTTATTTAGTAAGATCCAATCCAGGATACTTTCCTTATTGTTGGGCTTATTGATTCTGGGGGGGTAATAATGTGGGAGAAGCCATGTAAGTTGATATGGGTGGTGGGGTAGTTAGATGAACATGTTTTCCAGTCGATAATGAAGTCCCCGAGAATAATTATTTCTTGGGGGTGGTTAATGGATAGCCATTGGAGGGTGCATTCTAAGGTATATATGTTGTTACCTGTGGGGAATATAGATACATACTAAGTTTATAGATTTGTGTTCGTTAAGTTGGACTTTTGTGATGACTGTTTCAGAGTTGGTAGTTGTTGGGTCTTGTGGGGTACTAATTGTGGATACTTCAAGAGTGGATTTATATAGGATGGCTACTCCATCTCCTTTTCTACCTTTCCGGTCAAGTCTTATTATATTGTAGTTGGGGGGTATAATTTCATTATCAGGGATAATGGGTTTGAGCCAGGTTTCTGTAAGGCATAGTAGATCAGGGGAGTGCATGTCCAAGAGGGCATGCAGATAGTGAATTTTCTTATTTATACTTCTGATATTTAGGTGACAGACTAGTAATAAATTGGGGCATCATATGAGCTTCTCAGGTTAGAGGGAGTGCTATTTGTGGGGTTAGTGGTAGCAAGTGAGTTTGGGCCTGGGTTAGGGTGAATGTCGTCATCAGCCATGAGGTTAGATAACATACTCCTTATGAGTTTGGTGAACTTTAGTAGGAGTTGGTAATAGTATTTAGTCCTAGGGTTTAAATGTATAGGTTGTATGGGATGGAGAGGTTTTGGAGTAATGAAACTGGAGAAGAGGTGGAAGTAGTATTGGCGTGGGGGGTGTGGTTGGATGCTAGTGGTGGTAATTGAAGTAGGATACTGAGAGTTACATAGATAGTGGAATTCATAGGCGGTGAGAAGATAAAGTATTACCAGTGGGGGTATGAGGTAGTAATGTAGTCTAGGTTTTGGTGATAAGGTGAGAGTTAGTGGAGACATTGTGGGGTAAAATAGTAGCTGGGATAGAGAGTATGGGTGGGGTGATAGAAGATAGCGAATTATGGTGGGTTGTGAGTGGGGGTTGGGTGGAAAGAAAGGCTGAGTTGTAGTTGGATGAATGTGATGTGTGGGAATGGCAGAGTAATTAGGGGTGTGGTTAGGGTAGTATAAATATAGGAGTACTGGGGCGGGTGGAAACTGGGGACAGGCTAGCGGAGCGGAGTGAGCCCGCAGGGCGAACGGAACAGGTAGAGCCAGTGAAGGAGCAAACTCTGTGAAAACAATCAGTGGAGTGCTGACTGTTAAGGTAAGTTTAAGGGGAGATAATAGGCTGTGCAGTTGAGAAATGTATAGTAAAAAATAGAGGGGTATAGTGGGTCTACCAGATAGATAAATATATTAGGAAGTGGATGCCTGAGATTTATAAATTAAGACTGTAAAATAGTTATTCAAGGAGATTAGACCTGGGAAGAGGGTGCCACCTAGTGGGCAAAGGATATAATGCAACCGTGGCTACTCGCAGGGCTAGCAGATCTATAGAGAAAGGGAGGGAAAAACAGGAGTTATGTGAAGAGGCTATAAGAGGGGAAGATATGGAAGTTGGGAAGAGAGAAGGTTTTGGCTGCTGGTTGTCCTGGCTAGGGAGTGTACAATAAACACCTGGGGTTATATAACAAATGTATTATTTACATACAGTGGTTTTATAAAACATACTTTCTTGTATCCTTGATTTCCGCGGTGGTGGTGCTGCGGTAGCGTTGTCGCCTCACTGTAAGACACTGTCCGGTTCGATTCTCAGCTAGAGCGTCTTCTGCGTGGAGACATGTGTGAATAGGTGTACCTTCGTTGAAGGTTGTGCGTCAGGCCTGGCAAGCCGGTACGTAAAAATCAACTGCCAATCATTAGCGGACCAGAGTTCCGCTGTGGAGACCCCTAACCGGGAAAAAGCCGAAAGACACAAACAAATTTTCTTGCATCCTTAAGAGAAATGATGCCCAGAGAAAGGTTTGGCAGCAATCTTAGACAGGGCAATAAACCCAAAACCTAGGACAGGCCAGGCAGGGTGGAGAGCTGGGTACATAAAGGGAGAGAGAATAAAGTGGTGAAGTAATCAGTAGGTCGGACACATAACGACTAAAGACAGTGTATATGTTAATCACATTAACCAAGTATACACTAGTTACTTTTCCAAAATATCCTATGAGGTAATACAGCAAAAGTGATGCAGTTATTCAATGAAATATACACAATAGGTTTTAAAGAATCAGTAGATTAACAACTGTACAATTCTAGGAACAAAGCAGTACAAGAAATACACTAAACATCTATCTACATCATGGTGCAGACAACAGTTTCCCAGCATGGACATAGAGGTAGTAGTTTCATGTGTAACTTTTAACTAAATTCTACGCGTTTTCTTTTCTAAAAAGAACCGCTATTTAACGAAATACATGTATGGGGCCACCCTACCATAAACGCTAACCTAATTCAGCGTTTTAGTGCTAAAGAGTACTAATACAGCTTCAATGTCCCGTAGTATATCCGGTATCCACACATATGCAGTTCTACACTATGGAATGGAAGAACCGCTTCCTCTTACATTGTTATCTAGATAAACTCCAAAGCATATGCGGTTTACATTGCAGAGAATGCTACTTCTACATGCCATATTCCGTGTAATGATAGAACAGTGTCAATAACAGTAAGGTGAAAATTAAATCAACTTCTTGCATTTGTTTCCTACTAAGGATCCAATGTAAATGCAGTCCCCATTACAAAACTTCTGTGTCACTGTTAGACAGAGGCACATTATACTAACCTCGAAAAAGGGCATAGCAAAATTAATTTAAAATGGGTGGCGAAAGCCAAACACACTCTGGCTAGGCTTATAAATGCCCTAGGGCAGATAGCCTAGTATGAACCTATGAACCTAAAAAACTGCTACCTTAATGTGGCGTTTTAGGTTTTAAGCTAGAACCGCTTCTTTGGTTAGAAGCTTGCTATAAAAGTCCTCACATATACAGCAATCAATGCTGAAACGCTACCCTGACTTAGCATTCACTGTGTAGACATGTACAGTTGTGTACACTTACCATAAATGTAGATGTTCGAGTGTATTCACTGTTGCAGTCATTACATTTGGGTAATCCTGCTGGCAGGTTGCCCTCAGTCGGCCTGAATTCCAAAGTCTTGGGTCCTGTGTCAGCTGTTGTCGCCCCTTCCCTGACGTCAGGTCGTCAGGGGTATGAAAGAAGCAGCCAACGCCATTTTCTTCAGTTTTGCTTGCCCCAGATGTCAGGTACCCCCTAAAAGGGTAGCCAAAATTTATCGATATAAAACTACATGCAGAAATATAAACTTTACCTTCATCTACAAGCAAATACACCACATAGGTTGTATAAATCAGAGAAGGAAAGATAAGTTCCAGCAGAAAAAAGGGGGCTGGCAGGAGGGTAACCTGGACTGCAACAGTGAATACACTCGAACATCTACATTTATGGTAAGTGTACACAACTGTACTATGCTCTTCGTGTTTCACTGTTGCAGTCATTACATTTGGGTAGAGCCCCAAAGCTATGGTTGGGAGGCTGGAGCTAAACAGCATTAGGAGCGGCTATGAGGCCCTGCAGAACTGCAGTGGCAAAGCCTGCCCTGGACTTAGAGTAGAGTGGCAGATTATAGTGCTTTGTAAAGGTGTGCACTGAACTCCAAGTAGCTGCCTCTAAAATGTCCTTGGTTGGTACTCCCCTGAGAAAGGCTGCTGAAGTGGCTACGGCTCTGGTAGAATGTGGCCTAATGCCCTTAGGCACTGACTTGCTATGGTATAAGTAGCAGAAACAAATGCATAGGCCTATCCACTTTGAAATGGTCTGCTTTGAGATAGCCTTTCCTTGTGATTCTGCAGCATATGCCACTAGTAATTGCTCTGTCTTTCTGAAAATTTTGGTTTTGTCCAAGTAGAATCTAAGCTGTCTGTGTACGTCCAAAGAATGCAGAATTCTTTCCCCCTTGTTCTGTGGATTTGGATAAAAAGTTGGCAGATGAATGGTTTGGTTAAGAGCTACACTGGACACCACTTTAGGCATAAATGTTGGGTTTGTCCTCAGGGCGACCCTGTCTGGATAAAAAATGAGAAAAGGTTCCACAGCCATGAGTGCCTGTAGCTCTGAAACTCGTCTTGCAGAAGTTATTGCTAGGAGCAGAGCTTTTCCAAGATAAAAACTTTATATAAGCAGTAGCAGCTGGCTCAAAAGGAGGCAGGGTGAGTTTTTCCAAGACACAGTTGAGGTCCCATGCAGGCATTGGTGATCTCCTTGGAGGCCTTAAACTTTTGGCTCCCCTGAGGTACTGTTTTAATAAGGGATGAGAAAAGATTGGTGGCTCTGCATTGTAATGAGCCGAAATGGCACAGGAATGAATTTTGATAGATGAGAAAGATAGGCCTTTATCCAGCATCTCAGTTAACTCATTACATTCGAGTGACGTCTCCAGGCGTTTCTGTAGTTACCTCCTACTGCTCCTCTAGGCGTCAAATATTACTTGTTCATACTTGCATTAATAATTCCAAAACCATGCTACATACAAGGTATCAGAATATTTTATCTTGAAGCATACATGATGGCAAACACAATTGTACTGATATTTGACCTCTGTCAATGAGTATTTATTAGAATTGTAAGGTGATAACTTTATTTTTTAAAGACTCAAGCCACGCCCACTAGGAGTTAAAGGTGCACATTCAAAAGACTTGTACTGGAGGGTATTGTAAAATCTGAGGAATATTTGGCACAGCTGTATCTGTTCCTTGTGCCTGGTTCCAAGCACAGAATCTCTTCCATTTTCCAGTATAAGATTTCCTAGTACTAGGCCTTCTGGCTTCCAAAATGACATCCATCACAGCTTTGCTAAGAGGTGTGTTTTGTATGACTACATTATCTGCCATGCTGCCAGGTTTAAAGTTCTGAGCTGGCTGTGCAGGATCTGATTGTTTAGATGCGGGTACTTGAGGTAAGGTCCAATCTGGGCACTGAGACAAGCTCCTTAATATTGGGTACCAGTGCTGGCGGGGCCAGTCTAGTGCAATCAGGATAATCTTTGGCTTCTCCTGTCTGACCTTTAGGAGTACCTTGGGGAGGAGAGGCAGAGGGGGAAAGGCATATACTGATAGGTTTTTCCAGCTGAAGGATAGGGCGTCCACTTTCCATGCTTGTCTTTGATAAATCCTTGTGCAGAATCTCTTTAGTTGGTAGTTGTGAGGGGAGGCAAATAGATCTATGTCTGGGCATCCCCATTTCCTTGTTACCATGCTGAAGACTTGTGGATCCAGCTGCCACTCGTGGGGATCAATGAGGTTTCTGCTTAGTTCATCTGCTAGAGTATTTTTCCTTCCTGGCAGGAATTGTGCCTGCAGATGTACTTGGTAAGTCAGTGCTGTGTCCCACAAAGTCATGGCTAGTCTGCAAAGGGGGTAAGAATGTGTGCCCCCCTGTTTGTTTATATACCACATGACCGTGGTATTGTCTGTCTTTATCAGTAGTTGTCCTGGATGAAGTAGATCCTTGAAGGCTGTCAGGGCATTTTGAACAGCTAACCTCTCTTTTTGATTGATATGTAGATGCATTTGGTTTGAGGTCCATGTTCCCTGAATGCATCTTCCTGCCATGTGGGCCCCCCAGGCATAATCTGATGCATCCGTTGTTAGTGTCTGCCTGGCTGGGGGTAATGTGAATGGCTGTGCCTTGTTTTGGTGACAAGCCTTTGCCCACCATCAAAACTCCTGTTGCAGGCAGGGAATGAGAGTAATTATAGTTTCCAGGCTGTGGCAATGTTGAGTCCAAACACTTTTTAGGTACCATTGAAGTTTCCTCATATGCAATCTTGCATGTGGAATTAGTAGGATGCAGGATGCCATGAAGCCCAAAGCCTGCAGAATTTTTCTTGCAGATAACTGGCCCTTTGTTGCTAACATTTTGAAATAGGTAGTCAGTTGCCTTTGTTTGTCTGGCGTGAGATAAGCCATCTGGGCAGTTGTATTTAAGCTTGCACCCAGGAATATTATCTCTTGAGAGGATACTAGTTTTGATTTCTTTTCGTTGACTGTGTACCCTAGGCATGTTAGAAGTTTTTTCACAAATGCCAGATGCTGTAGAAGGTTGTCCTTGTTCTCTGCTTGAATTAGACAGTCGTCAAAGTAAGGATATATTTGTATTCTTCTGTCTGCAGAATGCAATTACTGATGCCAGGCACTTTGTAAAGACCCTGGGAGCAGTAGATAAGCCAAAGGACAGTGCAGAGAATTGGTAATGCATTGAGACAGCCTTGAATCTGAGGTATCTTCTGCATGTTTGTCTTATTGGGACATGCAGGTATGCCTCTTTTAGGCCTAAAGTTACAAGCCAAGCGTTCCTGCCCAGCATGGGCAGAAGCTGTTGCAAAGTCAACATTTTGAATTTTGGTATATCCAGGAATGTGTTCAGAATCGACAGGTCCAGTATTGGCCTCCAGGCTTTGTCCTTTCTGGGTACCAAGACCAGTCTTGAGTAAAATCGTTGTCCCCATTCTTGCTCTGGCACTTGTTGAATGGCCATGTCCATGAGGGATGAGACTTGTTTTTGTGCCTCTGCCCATTGATTTTTTGGCAGATATGGCCAGCCGTTTGCCTTTGGCAGGGTATGGAGATGGAACTTGTAGCCTTGTGACAATATTTAGAACCCACTTGTCCTGGGTTATAATGTGCCAATTTTGAGAAAAAAGTGCTAATTTTCCCCCTAAGGGTGCTGCTAGGAAATAAGTGCTTGGTGCAGGTAGGGGGAAGTCATTGGGACCGTTTCCTGTAAGGTTGTGATTGGTCTTCTCCACTTTTGGAGGTGGAAGCACCCCATTGCTTTGACCTGTATGAACCTTGCATCTGGGATCTGCCTCTAGGGCATCTGGGTCTGCCCCTTTGAGGTCTGTGACACAGGAAAGGACCAATTCTTTGTTGGCCAGTGTCTACTAAACCTAGGTGGCTGTACTTGTAAGAAATCTTTGACCGTTTGCACAGATTTGGCCTTGTCCTCCATTTTCCTTAACACCAAACAAAGTATCATGCGGTAAAGGTACATCTAATAATTTAACTTTAACATGATCAGGCAGATTTTGTTCCTTTAACCAAGCATGCCTTCTAATTACAGAATCTGTAACTGTGGCCCTACAGGAGGCCTCTAAAGAATCAAAACCACATTGCAAAGTATGCTTTCCAACTTGTTCAGCTGCATGCAATATATCCTGCATTTCCTTGTTTTCTGCACATTCAGAGTTTAACATTTTCTATTTAAGCAATGCCATGACATGTTGCTGATATTTGAGCATATGAAACTGACAAAGGCCCTTATAGCCAAGGTAGCAGATGTGTAAACCTTTTTTTCCCATCTATCCAGTGCCCTGGAATCCCTTGTCAGAAGGGGTAGGGTTTTTTGCAGCGGAAGTCTTGACTCCCTTGGGACCCTGAGAAATAGTTTCTGGGTCTGCAGCAGGGTTTTTAAAAAGGAATTTATGTGAGTCAGGAACCCTGTAATATCTGTTGGGCTTAACAGGAGCTGGAGGTAAAGAGTCAGGGGTAAGGCTTGACTCCGAAAACACACCATCTACAATGTCTGACACAGGAGGGATGGCTAGTGGCTTGTGCTGGGGAAGTAACAGGAAATCCCTGAGCCTCTTTTTAGATTCTGAAAAATCTTGGCTCTACTAGTGGAAATGCTCCCTCATGGCATGTAAGGTTTCCCCAAAAGAGTAGTCCTCAGGAGGGGAAGCTGAAGGAATGGATTCTTCAGCATCAGAATCCTCATAGGGAGAAAAGAATATTCCTGATCAGAAGAGGAATCAGAAGAAATGGAAACCTGATCTGAAGATTCATAGTCAGTCTCTTGCCTAGGCCTCTTATCAGGAGGGGGATGGCAATCCCTGATCAAGGTAATCAAGTCTCGGCCATTTTGAGCAGCTGTTTTTTGGGCATGGAGGCCTGTCCACGTGGCTCTTGAGTTTGCTTCTTTGCCTTTGAAGGAGCTTTAGTCTTTGAAGTCAGTTTAATGTATAGATGTTTGGGTCTGAATACACCCTCAGAAGCCGGTGCCTGCTCAGCGACTCCGGACCCATCTGAAGGATTAGCGTCCGAGGCTCCAGACCTTGAGTTTCCAGTGGCATGGCCAACTCCACGTGGGAGTCGGTAGCGGCCTGCAACTCTAAAGTAGCAGTCGTCAGGGGCTGCGAAAGCGCCTCACTGAGAACCTGCGAACCGGCAACTGGCTTAGGAGAAGCTTCGTTGTCGGTTTTGGGCCTCGGCTGTCTTTTTTTTTTTCTTTTCGTTTTTTGTGAACTCCGGTAGTCGGATGGCTTTCCGATGACATTTCTGGATAATTAAAACTGCGACCAAAGTAGTTTAAGGCAAAATCATACCAACGCTTAATAGTGCATTGGTTAAATCTAGCACAAAACCGACAACCCAGAAAGTTATGATTAGGGCCTAGGCAAGGAATACAGTAAGAATGAAAGTCCTTATGAGGTATTTGCTTCCCATAAGAAATACAATTATTAACTTTTTCTGATTCGGATCTGAAATTCGAACTCGACAATCTCAGGAGTCGGCTGACCGGCACTTGCGAACTGCTTCAGGCACTGCGCGGCAAGAAAGACTGAAGAAAATGGCGTTGGCTGCTTCTTTTATACCCCTGAAGACCTGACGTCAGGGAAGGGGCGACAGCAGCCGACGCAGGACCCAAGACTTTGGAATTCAGGCCGACTGAGGGCAACCTGCCAGCAGGATTACCCAAATGTAATGACTGCAACAGTGAAACACGAAGAACATCAACCTCTTAATGTAACAAAAATTATGCCAACTATCAAAAAATTTGTAGGTTTATCACACCATCTGATCTTTTTGTTCACCACTGTACCTTAATGGGAGTTATGTTTATGCTTACAAATGACAACTGCATTTCTGGTGGTGAATAAAAGGTTCCTCAACCTGTTGTTAATTCTTTAAGGATGTACAACTTTTTCACTAGTCTGCTCACCTAATTAATCAACTGAACAGCTCACCAGTTTTACTTGCCTTTCACTGTCATGTAAATCACTGCTAATAGTCCAAGAGAAAGTAACTCAGACAAAATTTAACTGAGACTGTGCAAAGTTTTGTATAATACAATGCATTGTTTGCAGTTCTCCAAATCAACCCTTGGAAATCCTTGTGTGCAGTTTTATTGGAAAAGATTGTGGGCTGGTTTCAGTGGGGCATAAAGCTACCTTTCAGTATTTCCTTTCTTCATGCAGGTGAGGTATTTACAGGGTAAAATACTAAGTATATGTATAAACCATCTATGAATTCACAATAGTTTTAAACTCATCACTTGCTTTAGTGTGCTTGTCAGTCTCTGCTTTGTACATATTACTGTCAAATCCTACTTCTCAGTATGCTTTGGTCTGTGGTCATAACCAAAACATTCTACAGACCAGCCAACCTTGGTGGCTAATCGATGAATAAATATTGCCTTGATAAATAATATAGTTTTGGCAATTCAGGGTCCTAAAGCCCAAAGTAGACACAGAATATCCTTTTTACCACAATGGTTCTGACTACTGTAGGATCTGCTATTGGGTTCTTACAGAGGTATATACACCTGGCTTGCACTATGTAAAACATGTCTGACGTTTTGGTGCTAGCAAATGCAAACTGACTCCAGAGGGACTGTTTTGAAATCATGCTCAAAGGTCTTAAAACAAAATAAAACAAAAATAAAAAATGGAACAGCCAATGGCCCGGGTTCTTCAATGCCTAGGATTGCCCAAGAACTACTTATGTTGTTCTGAAATCTCCCTTGATCCCCACTTAAAATACTTATTCAAAAGACTCAGCAGTTCTCCAACAGAAATGTTCTCTGAAAGATATCCTGAGAAAAAAGTAACCTCAACATCGGCTCAGAGAAAAATCAGGCTGAGTAAACTAAATTCTACTCATTCAATTCTGAATAAATACAATCTTTAAGGGGGAGGCTCACTTCTCTTCTTTGCTAGGGGAGTCACTCCCAAGGAAGAAGACTATTTCAAAAAACATCTGCAGTTAAATTCATCAGAGAAAGAGGCAGGCGTGGGTGGAGGGAGTATCAAGCCACTGGACAAAAGCCCAAAACTATCAAGAGCTAGGTCTCCACTCTTAAACTAGAAGGTATCTGGTCCTGTACAATGACAGGGCTTTTTAATTTGTCTTAACCATGAGTGTTGTGATACTCAAACACAGATTTGATTTATGTGATGCTGCTGCCAAACCAGTTGAAAGATCGACGCCTGCTGTGGGCACCTGGAAACCAGCATCTGTCCTGCAGGTCACATTCGTAATGACGGAGGCCTAACAATTAGTAATGTAACAGTAACAGTAACAGAACAGGGGCCCAAACAGGAATTGTGGTTCCTAACAAAAATCTTCATAAGGTCACTCTCAAAGACATGGATAGGGGGAAGTGTGTTTGTGTTTGTGTGTGTGTGTGTGTGTGTGTGTGGGGGGGGGGGGCTGCAGTTGAGGAGTAATGAAAATGGACAACACAAATGCATAGTTATGGTGAGTACAGAACTTTTAGATCTCATTTGTTACTCAATGAATGTTTTGGGGCCAGTCAATCACTCCAAAACTGTAAGTTAGGACAAGAAGAGCAAATTGGTTTATAGCTTCGACTTTGTTCCTAGATGGTGACGCTGTTTTCAGGATTAATTTAAGTCTTCTAAAGTATTCCTTACTAAGTTTAATTTGCATTTGTTCATGTTTTATTGTTGATCCTTCATCAATTCCCAAATATTTATACACTCCCTCTTGCTCAAGTTCTTCCATTCTTGTCCCAAACTGTTTTCCTGGTGCTGTAATTTTCCTGCTTTAAAGGTTGCTTTTGCACATTTGTCAAGACCAAATGACATTCTTATATCATCTGAGAAAGTTTTGACAACTTGCAGTTGTACTTTCAGTTCCTCATCTGATGAGCTATACAGTTTTAAACCATCAACAAAGAGAAGATGAGAAGTCCTTACACTTTGTTGTTTTCTAGGAGCCAAATTGTTAAGTAGACAGCTTAATGGGTTAAGTGCAAGGCAAAACAGCAGCGGTGACAGAGTGACCATGGAATATCCTCCTTTGAATTTGTATCCCTGGGATAATAATTTGTCCTTCATCATGCCTTAATTACAAAGTGGTCTGCCACTGTTTCATGGTCACTGTAATGTAGTTGATCAATGTAGTGGGTATCTCACACATTTTAAGCACTCTTTTATCCATGAATGTGAGATACTGTCAACTGCTTTTTGTAGTCAATCCATGCCACACTTGGATTCTTCCCCTTTTTACAGTTCTCCATTACGACTTTATTTAACAAATGATCCTTTGTTCCATATGATTTTCTTTTATTGCCCTTTTGTTCTACTCTAAAAATAATGAAAATGAAATGAACAATATGTTTCATGTGGTTGAGCTACCAACAACAACATTATTAGTGACTTAATGTACACTATTGAAGGTGAAAAGGAGAAATATTTTGATTTGTTAAGGAATATTGATTCAAAATGTAAAGAAGTGCATGTTAGGAAGATGGAAAAGATAGACAGAGATATTAATGAATACAAAGAGAATGTGCACTATCCCAAACCTAGGCAGGGGGCTAGGTTTTATGGTAATGACAATTTAAACAGGAAAAGCGTACATGATGGTGGGTTTGGTGGGCAGGTCAATGATGTTCCTTTCAACATCCGAGACCCTTCGGATTTTCCTTCTCCCCGGAGGTCAGAAAGGTTGAAAACGAAAGGCCCAGTCAGTTACAGGTACAATGCCTGGACAGGACAACGGGGAGCTTACTAGAGACAGGCCCAGGGGTCGGAATGATCAAGGATGGCCCCAAAATAAGTTATAACAATTTTAACATTTTTAATTATAGTAACACTGACATGCAGGAAGCTCATTTTAATTTATTTATAAAGAGATTTTTTTTTTATCCCTAGGAGAAAGTGTGATGCGTTTAAATTATTGGTGGATTTTAAATTATATATACAAAAAAAAGAATCTAGAACTATTTTTTAACGGTCAAGAAAGGTCCAACTCACACAATGCCACCTTGCATAGGAAAAGCATTTTTAACCCGCACTTGCATCCACAATTAAATAACTTTGAATGTATGGTGGAGAATGAGTTAAGGCAAGCCATAAATAAAAACAAAGTGACTCCGAATCTTAGTAGGGAAGAGAGAGATTTACTTGAACAATGTAGAAGTAACAAGAATTTAAGAATTATGAAACCAGATAAGGGTGAGGTGTAGTCTTAATGGACAAAATCACATTTGAAGGTAAGATGATGGACATTTTGGGTAATGTCAACTAGTATACGAGGGCTTCTCTGAATTAAGTAAATATTGCTTACAAAAGAATACAAGTATGTTTAAATGACTTGTTCATTGAAGGGCTTATAGACAATGACACTTACAATTTTGTACATGTCGAGAAACCTAGGATTCCATCAATTTTTGGCATCCCCAAGGGCCATAAGGATGTGGGCAACCCACCCTTAAGGCCAATAGTCTCTGCTGAAGGCTCCATAACAGCCCTCTTAGCTACATTTTTGGATTCCAAGCTTAACAAATTGGCCATGGGGGGGGGGGGGGCGGACAAATGTACTCAAAGACTCATGGGACCTTTTAAAAAAACTGCATTCGGGCCTTTATTGTGACAACCTTACTTTTATCATGGTTGATGTGATAGATTTATTTTCTTCAATACCCCACACTCTGGGTTCAGAATGGTTAGAAGAGGTTTTAAATGATACTAATGACATAAGTTTTAATGATTTTAGAACATGTTTAATCTTAATGGATGTGATTTTAAACAAGTTTATATTTTTTGAGGGCGAGTATTTTAAACAACTAAGAGGTGTTGCTATGGGGGCCCACTGTGCCCCCACGTATGCTAACATTATACTTTCCTACTGGGAAAATAAATTTGTGTTCAATTGTGATTTCAGGTGTTGTTGGAATTTTTATGCTTGTTTTTGGACATTTGTTTATTTTGGGTAGAACCTGACGGTAGGTTTTTAGACTTCTTTAACTATTTGTCTAGCACCACAGATTTCTTAAGATTTACGTATGAAATCAATTCTGACGAAATGAGATACTTGGACCTCAGTATCAGTAAGGCTGGAGGGAACTTCAAAACTAGAGTTTACAAAAAAGCAACATTTTCAAACTCTTACCTATATTATACCAGTGCGCACTCACATCACCAGAAGAAAGGGGTAGTAAAGGGTCAGTTTGTTCGAATATCCAGAATTACCTCAGACGACAATGATTTTAACAATGAAATTGCTTATCTTATGGATTTGTTCAAAGCTAGGGGTACCCAGAAAAGCTTCTAGCAGACTTATACAATGAAGTTTTGGAAGCAAGAAAATCTAGGTTTGCCCCATTTTCAGGAGGGACAATCAGGACCTTGAAAACATTCAAACATCGGAGAGGTCAGATGATAATGGGTACAACAGTGCTTTGGTTATTACTTATGACGGGGATGCTGGGTTGGCCAGAATCATTATAGAAAGAGAATGGAACAGATTTGCTAGTACATCAGACCTGCAGTATATATTTGATAAACCTTTCAAGTGCATTTACAGAAGGGGACGCTGTATTAAAAACATTTTGGAGAATGGTACCCCTAGGACAGATGTTCACCTTTCTAACAAAAGGGGCACACACAAGTGTGGTTGTTGTGCCCAATGCCCTTATGTCAAAGTTGGAGAGATGGTTCATCTGAAAAGAAGAGACAGACTTAAGACAAATGGTTTTGCTAATTGCAATACTAATGGAATTATTTATTCAGCCTTGTGGGACAAATGAGTCAAGAATGTGTGAACATAGGTACGATATAAAAAAAGATGAACAGTAACAATTCTCTGTACAAACATACTCTGAACTGTGCAGGGGCTGATTTTCATTTTTATGTAATAGAAATATTGCCCATTGATCCTAGGGGTGGCCCTTGGGGAAACACGCTTAGAATACAGGGAACTGTACTGGCAACTAGTTCTTGAAGCTACTAGGTATCCTGGTTTGAATGAGGTTTCATTGAAGCCAATCTTAAAGCTTAGGTCAGCTAAACTTTAAATTATGTGACTTTCCAGCAGATGGTGCCGTTTCAAATTTTGTATGACCTACAAAACAGTGTTTTAAATATGGGTTTAAAAAGGTTTTATATTTTAAAAATTTTTTTGTTTATAAGTTTTTACAAATTGCAAATAATGTATGCTTTTTACAAGATTCCTGCTTGACCAACAAATGATTTTCTATGCACTTCTGTATTTATTGTGTTTCATTGTTTGTGTATATAGTTTTTTTGCACTGTGACTTTAAAAGTATAATAGTTTGTTAATTGATTAATTGGGGATGTTTCTGTATATAAAGGGGTTTCAGAAGCTGGTATGCTCATCTGAAGAAGTTTTTGTGACGAAAACGCGGTGATACAGTTAATGCGTTCTGGATGTGTTTTACGTTTTTTAATATCGTGTGCGATCAATAAAACAGTGGATTTTATTCTGGTGAACCTTCCAGTGCCTTATTTTTGGTAATCAGTTTACTTTTGGCACTTTTTTCCACTTTCTTTGTTTATCCCTTTTATTCTACTGCCATAATTGAGTTTTCTTCTAAATGAATCTTCTACACAGGTTGTCTGATGATTCTCTAGTACTTTTTGATAACCCCAAACATTCCCAGAGGTAGTCTCTAAATGCCCTATATACTTGCATACAATCTCCTCTTAGATATTTGTAAGAAACACTGTACAAGTTCAGATATTTTAGTCTTTCATGATTACTTAAATTTTCACATCCATGGATGCCCTTGGTATATTTCTGCTGTATTCTTTCCAGTTTACTAATGCTTGTTTTCTTACAAGGTTTCCATATTGTTATTCCATACTCAAGTTTGGGTCTAATGTAACTAACAAACAATTACTTCATAATTTTTGAATTCCTAGGCTTTATAAATCTTTTTATACAACCTATAGCTTTATAACTATCATTAAACAATTGGATGATATGATTAGAAAAACTCATAGCTGAAACTACCCATATACCCAGGTCCTTAAATGAGTCTACAGTTTCAATCACTGTGTGCTATATTAAATATTAACCTTTCAATTTATGTCTCCCAAATCTCATATGCTTAGTTTTTGAAGTATTTCTCAGCATATTATTCTCCTGTGCCCAAATGGTCAATTTGGTCAAGTTATTTTGCAGACATGCCTTATCTGTAACACATGTAGACAGTTTACCCAATTTCGGGTTGTCTGCATATAGACAGTAGAACGCCTCCGATGAAAAAGTTAGGGCTGAAAGATACAATCTAAACAAGTAAGGACCTAGGACAGAGCTGTGTGGGACACCCTGACTGTAACCAAGGATTTCCCCTGTCCACTTGCTGTATAATACTTCCCATATCCTGTTTGTCAGCCATGCAGCTATCCATCTTATCAAGAGTACAGCAATACCTAGTTGTACTAATTTATTGATCACTGTTTTGTGTATGACCCTGCAAGTGCTGAAGTTAAATCTATATAAATTACATTATAGCACAATTTTTCATTCATAGCTATTATACTGTTATAGATCATGTTACAGATGGTAAGAAATCTGTTTTCAACATATGCATGCTGATATACAGTTTCAAGTCCCAACCTGTCCATTTCTGATAATAACTTATCCAATATTACCTTCTCCATTATTTTTGCACAACATGAAAGTAGACTTAAGGGTCTGTATGAATCTGGGTTTGTCCTACTCCCCTTTCCTTTGAAGACAACCTAAGTGCATGTCTCCAATCTTGAGGAATATTTCCATATTTATATGACCTAGTAGATAAGAGATATAATGGTACCATAAGTTCTTGCTGAAGAGTTCTCAGGTCATTGTTACTAACTCAATCTCCTCCCTGTGCTTTCTTTGGATCCAGTTTGCGCAGTTCTTTTTCAATATAATCTAATTTGAGTTCAGCATCTGGGGTTACCTGGATATCACTAGGACAACTTATCACCCCTTTTCTGGGGCCAAACTGTTTTGCATAAGATTTTGTAAATATGCCTATAATCTGTTGCATCTGACAAATTTTATAACCTGCACACAGTTAATCAATTCGTGTGTCTTTTTTAGACACAAAAGATGTGGAAGTAGTAAACTGTTTCCTATTATGCTCAATATCTTTATATAAATTTTCTTCAAACTTTTCTTGATCTTGCCTCACACTATGCTTAATCTGTTTGTCCAGCTTGTTTATTTCAGTTTTCAAAGTTCTAATTCGACCTGTCTTCCATTTCTTATATTTTTGTCTCTCACCTTAATCAAATATCTTGTTCTTAGGGAAATATATCCCCTGATGTTGTATGCCTAGATCCCGATGTTAAACGTTTTGCACTCAAACAACTGATGTACCAAACTACTGACATAGTGTCCAACTGGATAGTAATTGTCCCTAGAGGAAGAGAATTCTGAAAGGCCTGCAAAGCTAAAAAGGCCACACTCATCTCCAAGACATTTCTATGCAATTTGGTCTCTTCTGGGGACCACGTGCCTTGAACATTCTGAAGAAATGAACCTCCCATCCACCCACCGAAATTGGGAGGCATCCATGATCAACGTGGCTTTGGGAGAGGAAAGATGAAGGCACGTCCTTAACAAATGTCATCGGACTAGGGAGTCTTTGAAAACCTGAGACAGTTTTATAGGATGTTGCAAGAGCTGTCGAAGAAATGAACATTGTACTGCCAGAGTCCATTGGAAGATTTGCATATGAAGACAAGCAGCAGGTATCAAGGTAACTGCAGCAGCCACTGATCCTAGAACTTTGAGAATCAGTTTTGCTGAGGGTACAGGGGTGATAAAGAACCTGTCTGACATGCAGTCTCAAAGCAAAAAAAGAAGTTATGTACTCACTGTAACGTTCCATCTGAGTAGTTATACTTCATTTTTCTGCAACCTGAGGGTATTCGGATCCATATCAGATCCGAGACGGCAACTTTTCAAGCATCTGCTCTGAGCTCCAAGCTCCTCCCACTTACCCATAACCCATCACCATCTCCTACCTTCCCGCAGATCGAGTTTGCCACTACTCAACCAATCAGCAACTCAATTTTATAGCAAACCTAGAACAGGTTCGGGGGAAGGAGGGTGGGACGGTTGCAGAAAAATGAATTATAACTACTCAGATGAAACGTTATGGTGAGTACATAACTTCTTTATCTGAAGTAGTTAACTTCATTTTATCTGCAACCTGCGGGACAGAGTCCATAGCTACTAAAACTCCTGGGAGGCCCTCATGGAAGGATATTTCTGATCACCACAGAGCCGAAGGATGCTCTCCCTCTGGAGATCAAATCCAACTTATAATGAGAAATGAAGATATGTGACCTTGCCCAAGCTGCTGCCGCACAAATGTCATCCAGTGAAACCCTAGACCAAAAAGCAGCAGAAGTCGCCATAGATCTGGTAGAATGAACTGTAACAGGACCAGGTGGGGACAAATCTTTGTCTTTATAAATTTGCAAAATACATTGTGTAATCCATCTAGCTAAGGAAACCTTGGAGATGGCTTTGCCCAGAAAGGATTTAGAGAAGGACACGAATAACTGGTCAGACTTACGAAAGGGCTGTGTTCTGTTTAAATAAAAATGAAGCTGTCTATGAACATCTAGCAAATGCAGCTTATATTCACCTTTGTTCTGAAAATTTGAAAAAAAAAACAAGCAGGTTAATTGTTTGATTAATGTTTGATTCGGAAGCTACTTTTGGTAAGAAGGAAGGGTTTTTGTGGAGCGAGAAGATCAAGTAAGAGAGCACGGCAGATAAAGCTTGAATCTAAGAAACCTTCCTAGCCGACTTAATGGCCACTAGGAAGGCTGTCTTACAGGATAAGAACTTCAAATCTACTGATGCTGCAGGTTCAAAGGGAGGAGCAACTAAAGCCGCAGAACCAAGGTAAGGTCCCAAGGAGGAACGGAGTCCTTAATTGGGGGACGTAAAAGAAAGGTGCCTTTAAGAAAGGCCTTACACAGTCTCAAAGAGGCCAGAGCATTCATGTTTTCAGCGACATGGAAATTCGAGATAGCTGTCAGTTGTACTTTCACCATAGGGGAACTAGTCCCTTGTTGAAAAATATTATGGCCACTAGGAAGGCTGTCTTACAGGATAAGAACTTCAAATCTACTGATGCTGCAGGTTCAAAGGGAGGAGCAACTAAAGCCGCAGAACCAAGGTAAGGTCCCAAGGAGGAACGGAGTCCTTAATTGGGGGGCGTAAAAGAAAGGTGCCTTTAAGAAAGGCCTTACACAGTCTCAAAGAGGCCAGAGCATTCATGTTTTCAGCGACATGGAAATTCGAGATAGCTGTCAGTTGTACTTTCACCATAGGGGAACTAGTCCCTTGTTGAAAAATATTGGCTAAAAAGTCCAACACTGCAGGAACAGGGGCTGTAAAGGGATCTAGGTTCCTCTGAGAAGCCCAAATAGAGAATCATTTCCATTGGCTGCAGTAAATCTTCCTAGTGCAGGCGTTGATGGGATGCCACCAGAACAGTTTTTACTGAAGATGAAAGACCGGGAGTCCTGGCAATCAAGGGAACTGGAGCAACCAAGTAGTCAGAATGAGGTTGTCCAGGTTGGGCAGACAAGTGCCTGAGGGATAAGAGATGATATCCGGGCAAGGATCCAGAATCCAAGGAGGAGCTAGAACATGAGACCTGAGGAAGGGGAACCACACCTGACGAGGCCAGAATGGGGCAATGAAGATCACTTTGCACCCCAGTCGGCAAGCTTTCTGAAGAAACTTGTGAATGAGAGGTAACTGGGATAAGCATACAGTAACCCGGGAGGCCAAGCATGGACTAGAGCGTCTCTGGGGGGATCCCCTGGTAAGGGGATTAGAGCGAAGAACTCGCTGCACTTCGCGTTGGAAGGAGATGAGAAGAGATTGCAGCAAGGCTGACCCCATGCAAGAAAGATCTCCTCCACTATTGATCGTTTCAGACACTGCTCATATGGCTTTAGAATAGCCCATCTGAATCTGTCTGCTAAAACTGTTGGAGCGTCCCGGGATGTGCGTTGCAATCAGAAATCGACTGGAGGATCGCCCACTCCCACACTCTCATTGCCTCACGACATAGAGGGTAAGATCTGGTTCCCCCCGGTTTGTTGATGTACCACACAACCGACATGTTGTCTGACTGAACTGCAATCGACCCCGGAGGAAGAAGAGTGTGAAAGGCTTGCAATGTTAAAATCACTCCTCTCATCTCCAGAACACTGATATGCAATCTGGTCTCGGTCTGGGACCACATCTCTTGGACCATCCTAACCAAATAATGCCCCCACACCCGAGCTGGGAGGCATCCGTGGTCACTGTGGCTTGGGCTGTGGGTGAAACAAATGGCCGTCCTGCTAAGATCTTCAGCGATTGGAGCCACCAGAGAAGCGATGACCTGCAGGCTTTGCTGATTTGAATTGAACATTCCATGGGGAGATCTAGCCAAGACTAAGTCCACTGAAGAACACGCATGTGAAGACACGCACAGGGGAAGATCGAAATTGCTGCAGCCATAGAGCCTAGGGCTCGGAGAAAGTCGCCCGTCTTTGGTAGCCTGGGGCCAAGGATAACCGAAATATGGGCCCGTAGGCTCTGGACCCGGTCTGGAGTTAGGAAGACTTTCAATTGGAGGGTGTCCAGCCATGCCCCGATAAAGTCCAAGAGCTGCACCGGGTCCAAGAGGGACTTGGAAACATTGATAGTAATCCCTAGCTGGATTGCAAGATGAAGGAAGGAGTCTCTGGCTATGCAAAGAAGACTTTGGTGGAAGCAGCGAGGAGCCAATAGTCTAGGTAAGGAAATACCTGGATTCCCTGAAGCCTCAGGTGAGCCGCTATGACTGCCATTATCTTGGTAAACACCCTGGACACTGTAGTGAGACCGAAGGATAGGGCTCTGAACTGGAAATGATTGGCTCCCAGCCGGAAGTGAAGGACTCTCCTGGAGCTTCTGCGAATGTTGATATGGTAGTAAGCGTTCTGGAGATCTATCGAGCACATCCAGTCGCATTGTCGAAGATAAGGTAGAATGGACTGTAGGGTGACCATGCAGAATTTCTGCTTGGCAACAGCCAGGTTCAAGATTGACAGGTCTAAAATGGGCCTGAGGTCCCCAGTCTTTTTTTGGCACTAAAAAGAACCTAGAGTAAATGCCTAATCCGGACGGATCTGGGGGGACCAGTTCGACGGCTCGTTTGTGAAGCAGCTTGGAAATCTCTAGTGCTGCCGCCTCCCTTTGAGCGGGTGGGACATCTGGGAGGTGCTTTGGTTGGACAGGAAGGGTAACAACGGGATGGTGTAGCCTCTGGATAGGATTTGAAGCACCCAATGATCCGCAGTTATGGACTCCCTAGCCGTTAGGTGCAATGATAATCTTCCCCTGACTGTCTCCAGAGTAGGACAGTTGGGCAACCCCTCAGGGCTGCTACGTGGGCCTGTCCAAGAAGGTCTCCCTAGACCCAAAGTTTCTCAGACCCCATCTGCCTCTGGGGCGGCGTCTGTTCTGTCCCCCTCTGCCTATAGGGGGTGAGGTATCCTGAGAGTCCCAGGAAAACTGTGATTTTTAGAACCACATCTTCTTTTGCCCTCTCTGATTCCTAGAAAAAGGATCTTTGAGGGCTAGAGAAGCAGACTCCGACAGCAGACAAAGTCTTCCCATCCTTTTCGCTCTGGACCAGATTGTCACGTACTGTCTTCCCAAAAAGAGAAGAACCATCAACGGGAGCATTTGAGAAAGACACCTTGAAGGGGTCCTTGAATTTATACAGTCAGAGCCAAGTGTGTCACCTCATAGCCATGCCAGTCCCAGCCACCCTAGCCGCTCCTTCTGTGGCATGGGAAAAGAGATGCATGGATGTGTTTGATACTGATTTGAGAGTCAACATTTTCACGGAGAACAGACGCTTGTCCTCTAGTGACAAGGACTCTGGGGCGACTCAGCGAACTCCGTGACTAGGTCTCGCTGCAGTCGTATATAACGTATGCCAAATAGTTCAGCGCTCAGATGGAAAACGTCGCTGAAGAAAACACTCACTTCCCAAATTGATCCACCGCACTAGACTCCTTGTCCGGAGGGTGGACTGAGGAACTCTCCTGTGCCAGTTCCCTCTTGGTGGCTGCTGCAACCACCATAGCATCCACCAGGGATCCTTTGTACCAGGCCTGTCTGTCTTGAGGGTGGAGACAGAATCCTGTCCGGGCATTTAGGTATCGGCTCTATGGTGTCAGGCTCCTTCCATGCCCGCATGGTGATAAGATCCACTAAGGGATCCGCAGGAGGGGACACCCAGGACGTAGAAGGGCCCATGCCAAAAGCCTCCAGGAACCCTGACTCATCCGTAGAAGGTTTTGGGGCTGAACAACCTCCTCTCTGGCAGAGGATCACCATGATGTCTCCAAAGGAGACATCATCGGGAGGTGACCTGTGGCAACCTTCTCCATCTAAATCAGTGTCTTCTGTCAAGGACTCAGGGGAGTCCAGGTGCCTCCTTTTACATGTGTGCTTATGGGGACCCTCTTCAGTGGGGCTCTCTGAAGATGGCTCGTGAGCCACGGGGGGTTCCTCCAGGGAAACCACCTGGGGGTCCTCTAGCACGGGCTGTCCCTGGGACAAGCTGAAGGAAGTAATAACCGAATTCAAGGGAGTGTGGGCAGAATCCAAGAAAACAGGCTGCGGTCTCGATCCTTGGGAAGAGAACCCTCTCCACCACGTCGAACGCCAATGGAGAGCGTACCTCCTTAGCACCCAACAAGGAGGAAGCTCTCCCCGGGTCTGCCATGAGGATCGGGTCTGGGGCAGGAGTAGCCAGAGCTCTGAAGGAATGGCTCAGATCTGACAAAGTTGGAGCCGAAGACAATTCCATTCCCTCGGATTTGATCTCCCTGTCCTCAGCCCAGAGAGTTGCTCGGATCCGAACTGGTCTGATCCGAGGAACTCAAGGTAATCGCTTGAGGTGAGGTTGGAGGAACCATTGCATTGAACCCCCAGCTCCTCGGATCCATAAACCCCGAAACTGCAAGCCGGATCGGAGAAGGTGAAATTGGATGAAAGAAGGGCATTGAGGTCCCACCTCCAGAGAGAGAGGGGCCTGGCAAGACTCCCATTTGGATTTGGGTCCGAATTAATCTCCTCATCATCTTGTCCATATCCAACTCCGACAGACTCATAGTTGAGCGTGAGGAGGAGACAGACTCGGATCTGGCTGGTCGTTGTGACGACCTAGATGAAGGCCTCAGATCCAAGGGCTCCGTCGGCTCCCGTTTGCTCGGTTTCGGCCGAAACCGAGACATTCGCGGTTTGCTTAACCGTGGTTTCGGCCAAAACCGCAGACCGCGAGTGTCGGTCTTTTTCTTTGCGTTTCTTAACAATTTGAGAAGTCTGAGGATCCGACGGCATAATGTACGCAAAATCTGAGCCGAAAAACTGTTCAGCAAACTCCGACCGACGCCTAAGCGTTCGTCGGTTGAAGGAAGCACAGGCTAAACAGGCTGCTACGTCGTGGTCTGGGCCTAAACAAGGTAAGCAGTAAGAGTGGAAATCTTTATGAAGTATTTGTTTCCCACAAGTTAAACAGTTATTCACTTTTTCTGACATCGGCTGAGGCAAGAAAGAGTCCCCAACGGGGTACTTAGCTTTTTAGAAGTCTTCGAAGTAGTATTCGGTAGTAGTAATCTCTGGATCTGACCGACAGGCACTTGCGAACAGCTTCTGCTTGGCCACGGCAAGAAAGACTGAGGAAAATGGCGTCGGCTGATGCCTTTATACCCGAAGACCAGCAGAGATGACGTCGGGTGAAGTGCGACACCAGACGAGGCCAGACCCAGACTTTGGAATCCGGCCGACCGAAGGGCTGCCTGACGACAGGACAACCCATTTGTAAGGACTGCAGATGCATCCTTGAAGGACATCCAAGGGCTCCGTCGGCTCCGGGGAGAAAATCGGGGTGTGGAGCCAAGGAGATGTAGGTCTAGACACTTTAGAAGGTGGGCTAGGGAAGATGTTCTTCGTTTTCCATTGCTGCAGTCCTTACTATTGGGTATAGTCCGCATCCAGTCGGCCCGAATACCAGAGTATAAGGCTGACGTCGGTCAGGGCGCATTAGACTGACGTCAGTACGTCAGGGTACTAATGCGCATGACCGGCGTCATATCCTCAGTCTTTTTTGCCGCGTGGTCCGATGCAGAAGCAGTTTTGCGAGTGCAGGTTGGCGTTCTGAAATATTTCCGAAACCGGAGTTTCAGACCGAATCAGAGTTGGCTAAGTACCCCGTTGGGGAACATTTTGGTTTTTTCTTGCCTCAGTATTTAACCGGATGTCAGAAAAAGTGAATAACTGTATTTCTTGTGGGAAACAAATACCTCATAGGGATTACCATACATTGTGTATACCTTGTTTAGGGCCTGAGCACGACGTTGTTGGTTGCCGCTCTTGTGCTAGGTTTAACAAACGCACTATTAAGAGGAGGTTAGACTGTGCCAGATTAGTGTTTGGGAAGCGTTGCAATTATAAAATGCCGTCGGATGCTCCGGCCCGCTTCGCAAGAAGCGCAAGGACAAAACAGCGAAGCCTAGGGTTGATGAACCGGCAGTCCCGGACGTCGGTTCTTTAGGTGGCTCAGTGGAGCCAGAGGTTTTGCCAGGAGTTTCTATGGAGTCTCAGGCAGAAACTTTACTGTTACAGGATGTACCCTCTCAGGAGGCAGGCCAGGCTGAGGGGGCTTCTCAGGTAACTATTCTTCCCTCTCTTCCCAAAGTAGTTAGAGCCTCTCCTTCTGTTGCCAAAACTTCTTTTAGAGGTAGGCCAACTTCAGCTTCAGTAGGGGCTTCTCCTAGCCTTTCGGGTTCTGTACCTAAGAAACATATGCTTAAAATGGCAGAAGATTTGATTACTATGATTAGAGGTTCTATGGGCCCTCCTGATAAGAGGCCTAGGGTGGAACCAGAGTTTGACAGTTTTGAACAGGGTTCAGGGGCTTCTGAGTCTTCTGCGGAAGATTTGCAGGAGTATCCTCATTATTCTGATTCTGATGTGGATGATGCCACTCCTTCGGCTTCTCCTCCTGAGGATTTTTCATTTTCAGAGACTCTGCATTCCATGAGGGAGCACTTTAAATGGGAAGGCCAGGATTGCTCTGATTCCAGGAAGAGGCTTAGGGAATTATTGTTTTTACCCCAGCATAGGCCCTTAGCTATACCTCCTGTGTTGAATGTGGTGGAAGATGTTTTTGCAGAGGCTTCCCTGAACCCTGATTCTTTGCCTCCTGCTCCTGTTAAACCTGATAGGTACTATAGGGTGCCCGAAGCTCATAAGTATTTGTTTAAGAGTCCTAGGGCGGACCCAGAAACTGTTTCTCAGGGGCCTAAAGGTGTTAAGGCCTCTGTGGTTAAAAATCCTGTTCCCACTGACAAAGAGGCAAGGGCGTTAGATAGGTGGGGTAAGAAAGTGTATACTTCTTCCACTCTAGCCATGAGGCGTTGAATTGTCAGTTTCACATGCTGAAATATCAAAATTATCTCCTTTCACAATTGAAATCTAAGGTGGATGCTTTGGCGGAAGGTATTGATTGTAAAGACTTGCTGGATTTAGTTTATGTGTCTGAACAAGTGGGCAAGCATTCTTTGCAATGTGGTTTTGATGCTGTGCAGGCCTCCTCGAGGGTGGCTGCCACTAGTTCTGTTCTTCGCAGGCATGCCTGGTTGAGGGATCAAAATTTGGCTGAGCATGTTAAGACAAGGATTTTGGATGCTCCTTTACAGTCTGATGTGTTGTTTGGTTCACCTGTGGAAGCAGTTTTAAAGAAATTGGAGGACAAAGCTAAGTCTATGCAAACTGTTAAAGATTTTTTGCAGGTACAGCCACCGAAGTTTAGTAGAAATTGGCCTGCTAAGGGGTGGACATATCCTGCTTATGATTCCCAGTCTAGGGGTAGGTCTAGACGTGGTAGGGGCAGGGCTCAAGGTTCTTTTAGGCCTAGAACAGGGAGTTCACCTGCTCAGACTTCTGGTGAGGGCAGGGGTCAGTCCTTTCGTAAACAGACCCAATGACCTGCCTTTTCAGCTGCCAGTAGATTCTCGTCTGGCAGCTCCTTTGGAAGGACGACTGTCTCTTTTCAAAGAAAATTGGGATTTAATTACTCAAGACAGATGGGTGTTGGACATCATTCACCACGGTTACAGATTTTATTTCCATTCAATGCCCCCTTTCAAAGGCATGCCAGACGTTCCTCCTCCACAAAGAAAAGAGGCTCACAAGCAAGTTTCTCAGTTACTCCAAATGGGGGCCATTCAGCCAGTCCCTGTATCAGAAAGGGGCCTAGGATTTTATTCTCGCATGTTCCTAGTACCAAAGAAGGGGTACACGTGGAGACTGCTTTTGGATTTATCTCTCCTCAACACTTATCTGGACATTCCCAAGTTCAAGATGTTGACGTTACAACAGCTTTTACCCTGCTGGGCAAAGATCACTGGATGGTAACTTTAGATCTCAAGGAAGCTTACCTTCATGTGCCTATCAGGCTAAGTTACAGGAAGTATCTGCGGTTTCGAGCTGGAGATTCTCATTATCAGTTCTCTGCATTGCCCTTTGGCTTATCTACTGCCCAGAGTATTCACAAAGGTTCTGGCTCCAGTGATAGCTTACTTCAGGCTACAAGGACTTCAAATCTATCCTTATTTAGACGACTGCCTGATTCTGGCTCAAGAAAAGGAAGACCTTCTACAGCATCTGGAATATCTTATAGCAGTGCTAAGATGCCTAGGGTATTCTGTGAGCGAAATAAAGTCCAGTCTAGTACCCTCTCAAGACATGTGCTTTCTGGGTGTGAGACTGAATACAGCAGCCCAGATGGCCTTTTTAACCCCGGACAAACAAAAGAGTCTATCACTTTACTTCCATCAACTATCTCATCAGTCCGTGCTGACTGCAGAGACAGTCCTTCAAGCATTAGGGTTCATGGCATCTTGTATTCTGGTGCTTCCCAATGCCAAACTGCATATGAGGAAGTTACAATGGTATCTCAAAATGTATGGACACAGCACTGCCAGGATTTAGACACTGTCATTCAAATAATACCTTGCCTTCAAAGAGAATTTTTGTGGTGGGCTCAGGAATGTCACCTAAACAAGGGACTCTCTGTGACCCGGCCAGAGGCGAGTCAGATTTTACCGACAGATGCCTCGGACATTGCTTGGGGAGCTCATCCAAATGGAAAGTGGATACAAGACAAGTGGCCTGCCAGACTACAGCATCTACATATCAACATGAAGGAGATGTTAGCAGTCCAGTTTGCATTACTGGCTTTCAAGGAGTTACTTCTTCCAGGGCAGGTGTTGATTCTAACAGACAACACAACTGTCATGTGGTACTTCAACAAACAAGGGGAACACATTCTTATCCTCTATGCAGGCAAGCAATGATTTTATGGGAGACTGCGCTACGCCTGCACCTAACTCTTCAGGCAAGGTTTCTGCCAGGAGCACAGAACTCCTTAGCAGATGTGTTAAGCAGACAAATCATGGATCCCCACAAGTGGAAACTGGATCTTCATGTATTTCAGAAATTGACAGTGTCATGGGGAACTCCAGACATAGATCTGTTCGCTTCTCCACTAAACCACCAGCTGCCACAGTTTTGCACAAAGGGGTTTCATCACACAGCTTGGAAAGTGGATGCTCTGTCTTTCAGTTGGACAAACCTTCATGTGTATGCCTTTCCACCTCTGCCTCTTCTTCCAAAGGTACTGTTAAAGGTCAGACAGGACAGGCCAAGGATGATTTTGATAGCTCCAGATTGGCCTCGGCAACACTGGTACCCTCTACTACGGAGTCTGGTAAAGAAGCCTCCATGGCCTTAACCTTTGATTCCACATCTGTTATCCCAGCAGGACGGTCATCTGCTCAATGTCAAGCTTCACTCTCTTCATCTGACAGCCTGGCATATTCTGTGTTGAAACACAGCAGGTCTCAACTTCCTCAACAAGTTTTAAATGTGATTATGGAAGCTAGAAGACCTAGTACAAGGAAAGTGTACGCAGCAAAATGGAAGAGATTTTTATTTTGGAGTAAAGCAAAGAATTTGGAGATTTCTGAGCCTAATTTGAGTATGGCTCTTCAATATCTTACTGAGTTACTGGACAAGGGTCTGTCCTTCTCTTCCATTAAGATTCATGCTGCAGCAATCTCAGCTCACTATGATTGTGACCCACCATTGTTTTCGCATCCTTTGTTCAAGCAGTTTCTTAGAGGGGCAAAAATATAAGACCCCACGTAGAGCTCCTACTCCTGCTTGGGATCTCAATTTTGTGTTGGAAAAACTTACTCTACAACCTTTTGAGCCTGCGGCTACTGCTGAATTGAAATATTTGTCATGGAAGACTGCTTTTTGTTGGCTATTACTTCTGCAAGAAGGGTGTCTGAGTTGCAGGCCCTTATGGCAGTCGAGCCCTTTTGATTTTCCATAAGGATAGGGTATCATTACGTACTAATCCTTCCTTTATGCCTAAGGTGGTTTCTAGTGTGGCTTTAAACCAAACTATTCATTTGCCTACTTTTTATGCAGACCCCCAAAATAAAGGGGAAAAGATTTTGCATACTTTAGATGTACACAGGCAATTGCGTTATTACTTAAGCAGGACTAAGGATTTTAGGCAGTCTCAGCAGTTGTTTGTTTCTTTTGCTTTGAGTTCGCAGGGCAAGCCTGTGTCAAAACAAACTATTTCTAGGTGGATTGGCTTTTGCATTGCATTTTGTTATTCCCATCATGGCAAGGAGGTTCCAGCTGGGATTAGGCCTCATTCCACTAGGGCTACTGCCACTTCAACAGCATTTCTACGGGGTGGCAACTAAGGATATTTTGGAAGCAGCTACTTGGAGTTCAGTGCATACTTTCTCTAAGCATTATCACCTTCCTATCTACTCTAAGTCTAGGGCTGGTTTTGCCACAGCTGTTTTGCAAGGCATGTTGTCAGCTCCTGCTTCTTTATGATTTGCCAGCCTCCCTTACCTCTGCTTTGGGATTCTACCCAATAGTAAGGACTGCAGCAATGGAAAACGAAGAACATAGTACAGTTTTGTACCTACCATAAATGTAGATGTTCGAGGATTCCATTGCTGCAGTCCAATTTACCCTCCCTCCTTCCCCTCTGTGTTTAGGGGTGGTTGTGTAGGTGAGTTTACCTGCTTATATTTTTGTATATATTGTTCATGTTTTGGTGCAGGTATTTTGGGCCTTGTCTTTTTAGGGTCTTCTGGCATCTGGGGCAAGAAAAGACTGAGGATATGACGCCGGTCATGCGCATTAGTACCCTGACGTACTGACGTCAGTCTAATGCGCCCTGACCGACGTCAGCCTTATACTCTGGTATTCGGGCCGACTGGATGCGGACTATACCCAATAGTAAGGACTGCAGCAATGGAATCCTCGAACATCTACATTTATGGTAGGTACAAAACTGTACTGTCTCCTACTCTGGATACTGCTTATAGGGCCTATTCCCCCCCTCTTGTCTCTGTCCTTGTTCTTCCTGTCCTTTCCTTTGGCCTCCTCTTAAACAGGTCTAGTGGGAGGGTGAGTCCCAGCCTGAGGGAGAGGTTGATGGAGGAGCCGAGGCCGATGAATCCAAGGAGGAAATAGGTAGAAGGCCTTTTGCAAACAGTTTGGCCTTCCATTCTTTTAAGGCCCTGGGGTTAAACCCAGCACATACGCTGCACTGAATGGAAAGATGGGGAACACCCAGGCAAAGTGTGGCCATTGACCGGTGAAAACTTATGGCCACACTCTGTGCATTTTTTGAAGGTAGGCTTTGGCTGATCAGCCATATTGCTAACACACACAGCCAACCTACTTAAACACTCTAGCACACAGACCTAAGGGATAGGGAGGGCCTTACTAGACTACTTTACAACAAACGTTTTTTTTTTTAAACTGACGAACAGTGAATGGGGGAGGAAAGGGAACTAAACAACAACACACTTTCACTAAATAGAGCAAAAAAAAAAAAGACCAAAAGTCAATTACTAACAACCCAACACTTGGAGCTACAGAGATCACGATGCTGATGCATGAAGCGGCAAATGAGATCTATGGGAAGGTAGGAGATGGTGATGGGTTATGGGTAAGGTGAGGGAGAGGAGCTTGGAGCAGATGCTTGAAAAGTTGCTGGCTCGGATCCGATATGGATCCAAATACCCACAGGTTGTAGATAAAATGAAGTTAACTACTTCAGATATTCTGTTTTGTGGTAAGAGAGCGGGACAATTGACTGTATTTAGATGCACCCTTATAAACCCCAAGACTTGAACTGGACGAAGGTAGGACTTTGAAAGACATGTTGATTCCCAGAGATTGGGATAATTGGAGTAAGTAATCCCTGGCTTTTTCTAGACGGTGGCTGGTTGATGCTGTGAGGAGCCAGTTGTCTAAATAAGGAAACACCCTGAATCCATGCAGTCTTAGATGGGCTGCTACCACTACCAAGTACTTAGTGAACATTTTGGGGGCTGTGGTGAGACCAAAGGGCAGAGCTCTGAACTAATAATGGCTGGCTCCCAGATAGAAGCGTAGGTATCTTTGAGAGCTTCTGTTTATTTTGATGTGATAGTCCGCATCCTGAAGATCTACAGAGCACATCTAGTCATCCTTCTGTAACACAGGCAGGATGGACTAAACCATGACCATCCAGAACTTGAAGTTTTTTACAAACTGGTTCAGATAACTGAGATCCACGATAAGTCTCAAGTTCCCGGTTTTCTTTGGCACTAAAATGAACATGGAGTAAAATCTGGATTCTCTTTGTTCTGCTGGGACCTCTCGGATGACTCTTTTGTGCATCAGTTTTTGAATTTCTAGAGCTGCTAACTCTCACTTATTGGGTGGAACATAGAAGAGGTGTTTTCATTTCATTGAGGGAATTTGCAAAATGGAATGAAATATGCTCTGGATACGATTCTTTGGACCCGCATATCTTTTGTGATGGCTGCCCAGGCTTTTGGGTGCAAAGACATGCCCCCCCCACAGACTGTCTCCAAAGAACAGCAGTTGGGCACTCCCTCATGAATGCTGAAAAGGTCTGTCTGATAAGGAATCTAGGAACCCTTGGTTTTGCGGACCCCCTTTATGCCACAGGGGCGCCGTCTTCTATTGTTGTTATTTCCCCCTCTACCTCTGGGAGAAAAATGTCCTCATGATTCTTGAAAAGGTCCTTAATATCTCTGGAAGCACATCTTCTTACCACCATATTGATTTTTAGAAAAGGGTCTCTGCAGGGTAGAAAAACAGACTCCCACGGCAGACAAGGTCTTTCCATCATGCTCACTGCAGGAAAGTATCTCTAGCAGTGGGCCCAAACAGAGAAGATCCATCAAAGGGAGAATTTATGAATGACGCTTTAAAGGGTTTTGTAAAATCCACACATCACCAGCAAATACCTATGCCTATTTTTGGAGACAGTCAACATGACCAAATCACCTAGAGGGAGTGCAGTACAATGACAAGCTCTCACATGGTGCACAGCCTGTATACAGTGTTCTCATATCTAAAATACTGTGCACCACAGGTGATGCCTAAAGCAGTAGGTCTACACAATTCTTGCCCTGACAGGTACCACCAAGAGTCTGTACTGCTGTCCATGAATGTACTACATTTTGGGTGAGTTTGAGGTGGAAGCACCCAGCATATTTTTGGGAGGCATTCACCAGATTTCAGGATTAAACCCTGTACCTTGTACTTGGGAGGTGAAGACCTTAATCGTTAAACCAACCATCACCAAAATGGATGCATACTTATTCTCTGGAAATCTCCTAGAAGGGACTGACAGTCAAATTGACTTTTGACCAACTAGCTCTTAAAACAAAAAACTGAATATGGCACAGGCTGTTCTGCTTTTTAGCCATAAATCAGGACAATGTACTGGAAAAGGAGAGAGTTCAGCAGCACTAAGGAGACAAAACTATAGAGGGCACACATCTACCCAACCCTTCAGAACACTCATTGCTCCAAAGGTCAGACTATTTCAACATGCCAACACTTAATGGCTCACCAATGAATTGAAAACTTTAATGCATGTCCTACAGGAAGGCTGGAAAAACTAGGAAAAGGATCCCTCAACCAGACCTAGAAAGTAAAACATCAATTTACTGAATATCATCAACTACACAATCAATAGGCAGAAAGCCAAATATTTAAAATCTAAACAAACAGCACTGTTACACTCTTCCAGTCAGAAAGCCAAATATTTAAAATCTAAACAAACAGCACTGTTACACTCTCCCAGCCAATTCTGGCATGAAGTAAATAATACCTCTGGGAGAGCTTCTCATAGTTCATAGGTATATATCAGGCTAATGACCACCAGGGCCTTTATAAGCCTAGCTGCAGAACCCAACCTAACTGATTGCAATGTAATAGGGGCATCTACTTGGACAGGTAAGTTAGTTAGGAAGTTGCTAAAGGTTGCGTGGATCTATGGGGGTGGGGGTTGTTAGGGAATATTTACTGTCTGCCACTGTATCAGAGACATGGGGGCAGACCGGGGATGACTTTGCAATTTCCCATCTAATGGTCAAGGTTACATCTGAATAGGGTTAGGGGTGGACTCTGCTTCATATGGATGGGAAGCCTATTCCAGAGTGTGGAAATCCTTTGAGACGTATATATCTGTCTTGCCAATGTGCTCTACTTATGTTGCAAGCAGAATTTAAATCCTTGGATCTAATGTTTCTGGTTCTGTTCATTTTGAGGATGTGCAAAAGGTCCATTAGGATCTGTCAATGCCTTATATGCCAGGAATAGATCGCCTCTCAGTAACCTGTAGGAGACTGAGTTTAGAGGTAGGGCTTTAAAGGACATGGTGTATACACCCTGCATTCTTTTGGTGAGGAACCTTTGTGGGCATTTCAACTGTTCTACATGCCTGGTCAGGTACATGTGAAGGGTGCACTGCACTCAATGATGGATCTAATAAGGGCAGAGTAAAGCAGCGCTATAACTTCCTTGGACGCCATGCCCTTAGTTGCAAGTTGGGTGACGTAGAATGATTTTCTTACTATCTTGGCCACGTGTTAGTCAAAGGCCAGATTACTCTCTACATACGTTCCCAGATCCCTACCTACTGGGTCAAATCATAGGGGTATCTTATCGATGGCGTACCTAATCTGGGTGGATGTTTTCCCAAAAGGTACTATAATGCATTTCTTGGCATTGAATGTTAATCTATGGCTTTGGCAGCAGTCATTTGTCTGTGTTAGACCTTCTTGCAGGATGTTAGTGTCATGGAGGAATTCTAAGATAGTTCCCAGTTTCTGCAAATTTGGTGAGCCAAAGGTTCTTAACATTAGCCTTGACCATCAAGAAGTACATGTCAAACAGGAGCGGGCCCAGCATGGGGCCCCAGGGTACCCCTCCTGATGACAGGTCACTTAGTAGAGGTGGTCTCACCAATTGACACTTCTTTGGTCCTGTGAGCCAGCTAGCTAGTGGGTTATGTAGGGATTTATGCCTAGTTTGATGAGTTTGTCAACAACATTTGGGTGGGGTACTGTATAGAATGCCTTAGCCAGGTCAAGGTAGGCAGTATATACTATTTTCCCCTCAGCCATTGCCTTGGTGATCCTCTTAAAGAAGTCTAACAGGTTAAATAGACATGACCTTCCCTTGAAGCCAAACTGGGTTAGGACGAGTGTCTGTAGATTGCCAGTGTTTTTGTTGATCATTTTAATAACTAATTCTATGGTTTTGCATTTTGGACTAGTCAAACTAATGGGTCTGTAGTTTCCATATCAGTTTAAGGTCCATCCTTGTGACGACAGCCCAACCATTGCAGTCTTCCACTCACATGGAACGTAGAATGTTTTAAGGCTATTTGAAGGAACTTTACTCACAAGGACATATTACTTGACATGCCAGCCTCCCCATACCTTCTGACTTCTGGTAAGAATTCTACAACCACTCCTCTATGCACAACATTCCCTTCCTCTCTTTCCCAAATGGAGTTTAATCCTCAAGTACATTCTCCTATTCTACCTTACTAAAATCACTGACAACTTGTTTTCTTTGGTTTCTTTATCACTGTACAGACTACACTGTCACCCTACTAAAAAAAGAAGTTATGTGCTCACCATAACGTTCCATCTGAGTAGTTATACTTCATTTTCTGCAACCTGTGGGTATATGGATCCATATCGGATCCGAGCCGGCAACTTTTTCCAAGTATCTGCTCCGAGCTCCAAGCTCCTCCCCTTACCCATAACCCCTCACATCTCCTACCTTCCCTCAGATCGAGTTTGCCACTATCCAAGCTATCAGCAACTCAATAACATCACTAACCTAGAACAGGTTCTGGGGAAGGATGGCGGGACAGTTGCAGAAAATTAAGTATAACTACTCAGATGGAACGTTCTGGTGAATACATAACTTCTTTATCTGAAGTAGTTAACTTCATTTATCTGCAACCTGTGGGACAGAGTCCCCAGCTACCAAAACTCCTGGGAAGCCCTCATGGAAGGATATTCCTGAGCACTGCAGAGCCAAAGGATGCTCTCCCTCTAGAGATCAAATCCAACTTATAATGAGAAATGAATGTGTGTGACCTTGTCCAGGTCACTGCTGCATAGATATCATCCAGTGAAACCCTAGACCAAAAAGCAGCAGAAGTTGCCATAGCTCTGGTAGAACGAGCTTTAACAGGACCAGACGGGGACAGACCTTTGTCCTTATAGACTTGCAGTATACATTGTGTAATCCATCTAGCTAAGGAGACGACCTTGGATATGGCTTTGCCCGAAAGGGGTCTAAAAAAGGACACAAATAACTGGTCAGACTTAGGAAAGGGTTTAGTTCTATGTAAATAGAAACTTAGCTGTCTATGAACATCTAGCAAATGCAGTTTATATTCACCCTTGTTCTGAAAATTCAGAATGAAAACAGGCAGGCTAATCATTTGATTAATATTTGACTCAAGGGCAACTTTCGTTAAGAAGCAAGGGTTCGTGCGGAGTGAGACCCTATCTTTATGAAAGATCAAGTAAGGGGGTACGGCAGATAAAGCTTGAATCTCAGAAACTCTCCTGGCCGAAGTAATGGCCACTAGGAAAGCTGTCTTCCAGGATAAGAATTTCAAATCTACTGATGCTGCAGGTTCAAAGGGGGGAGCAACTAATGCTTGCAGAACTAGAGTAAGGTCCATAGGAGGGACTGAGTCCTTGACCAGAGGGCATAAAAGAAAGGTGGCCTTTCAAAAAAGCTTTACACAGTCTCAGAGGCCAGAGCATTCATCTTTTCGCAGACATGAAAATTACAGATGGCTGCCAGTTGCACTTTTACCGCAGAGGAACTAGCCCCTTGTTGGAAAATATTGGCCAAAAACTCCAACACTGCAGGAACCGGGACTGTAAAGAGATCTAGGTTCCTCTGAGAAGCCCAACTAGAGAAGCATTATCATTTGCTGCAACAAATCTTCCTAGTGGAAACTTTGTGGGATGCCACCAGAATAGTCTTTACTGAAGATGACAGACCGGAAGTCCTGGCAATCAGGGGAACTGAAACAACCAAGCAGTCAGCTTCAGGCTATCCAGGTCGGATGGACAGATGCTCGAGGGATGAGAGATGAGATCCGGGCAAGGATCCAAAATCCGAGGAGGAGTTAGTACATGAGACCTGAGGAAGGGGAACCACATCTGACAAGGCCAGAACGGGGCAATGAGGAGCATTCTGCACCCCAGTCAGCAAGCTTTCTGAAGAAACTTCGGAATGAGAAGTAACAGGGGTAAGCATGCAGCAACACGGGAGGCCAAGCATGGATGAGTGTCTCTCTGGGGGAGTTCCCCTGGTGAGGGGATCAGAGCGAAGAACTCCCTGCACTTTGCATTGGAAGGAGATGCGGAGATCGCAGCAAGGCTGACCCCATGCAAGGGGGATCTCCTCCACTATCGATTGTTTCAGAGACCACTTGTATGGCATTAGAATAGCCCGACTCAGTCTGTCCACTAAAATGTTGGAGCATCCCGGGATGTGCGTTGCAATCAGAAACCGACTGGTGGAGATCACCCACTCCCAACACTCTCATAGCCTTGCGACAGAGAGGGTAAGATCTTGTTCCCCCTTGTTTGTTGATGTACTAGACAACAGACATGTCTGACTGAACTGCAATTGTCCCCGGGGGAAGAACAGCATGAAAGGCTTGAAATGCTAAAAGCACTGCCCTCATCTCCAGAACACTGATAGCAATCTGGTCTCTGTCTGGGACCACATGCCTTAGACCGTCTTTCCCAAATAGTGCCCCCCACCCGAGCTGGGAGGCGTCTGTGGTCACTGTGGCTTGGGCTGGGGGTGTTATGAAGGGTCACCCTGCCAAGATTTCCAGCAACTAGAGCCACCAAAAAAAGAGACATCTTGCATGGTCTGCTGATTCGAATTGGATAGTCCATGGGGAGGTCTAGCCAAGACCACTGTACTGCCAGGGTCCACTGAAGCAACTGCATGTGAAGGCGCGCACAGGGGAGGATTTAGATTGCTGCAGCCATGGAGCCTAGGGCTCAAAGAACATCGCTCGCCATTGGCAGCCTGGGGTCAAGGATCGCTGATACATGGGCCCGTAGGCTCTTGACCCTGTCTCGAGTTAGAAAGACTTTCAATTTTAGGGTCTCCAGCCATGCCCATAAAAATTCCAAGGTCTGTGTCGGGTTCAAGCGGGACTTGGGAGATGTTGATGGTAATCCCTAGGTTGACTGCAAGATGCAGGAAGGAGTCTCTGGCCATGCAAACAAGACGCTTGGTGGCAACAGCGAGGAGCCAATCGTCCAGGTAAGGAAACACCTGAATTCCCTGAAGCCGCAGGGGAGCCGCTATGATTGCCATAACCTTGGTGAACACCCTGGGGGCTGTGGTGAGACCAAATGGTAGGGCTCTGAACTGGAAATGATTGGCTCCCATCCAGAAGCGAAGGAATCTCCGGGAGCTTCTGCGAATCTTGATATGGTAGCAAGCGTCCTGGAGGTCCATAGAGCACATCCAGTTGCATTCTCGGAGGTAAGGTAGAATGGATGGTGACCGTCCGGAATTTCTGCTTGGCTACAGTCAGGTTCAGGGTTGACAGGTCCAATATGGGCCTGAGGTCTCCTGCCTTTTTTGGCACTAAAAATAACCTGGAGTAAACGCCTAATCTGGACTGATCTGGGGGGTACCAGTTCGATGACTCAGTTGTGAAGCAGCTTTAAAATCTCTTGCGCTGCCATCACTCTTTGAGCGGGTGGGACATCCGGGAGGTGCTTTGATTGGACGGCTGAGGCAATGAACGAGATGGAGTAGCCTCCGTATATTATTTGAAGCACCCAACGGTCCACTGTAATGGACTCCCAAGCCATTAGGTGCAATGATAATCTTCCCCAGACTGTCTCCAGAGTAGGACAGTTGGGCAACCCCTCAGGGCTGCTGTGTGGGTCTGTCCGAGAAGGTCTCCCTAGACCCAAAGTTCCTCTGCCTCTAGGGCGGAGTCTGTCTTGTCCCCCTCTGTCTCTAGGGGACGAGTTGTCCTGAGAGTCTCGGGAAAACTGAGATTTTCGGAACCACATCTTCTTTTACCCTCTCTGATTCCTAGAAAAGGATCTTTGAGGGCTAGAGAAGCAGACTCCGACGGCAGAGTCGACCCGTCCTTCTCGCTCTGGACCAGGGTGTCACGTACTGTCTTCCCGGAACAGGGAAGAACCATCAAAAGGAGCATTTGTGAATGATGCCTTGAAGGGGTCCGCGAATTGACAGTCTAAGCCAAGCATGTTGCCTCCTAGCTATGCCGGTCGTAGATGCCCTAAGCTGCTCTTTCCATGGCATGGGAAAGAAGAAGCATGGAGCTGTCTATAAAGATTTGAGAGTCGACATTTTCGTGGAGAACAATCACTTGTCCTCTGGCTACAAAGACTCTGGGGGCGACACAGCGAACTCTGACTAGGTCTCGCTGAAGTCGTATGACATGTGCCAAATAGTTCATCTCTCAAATAGAAAACATTGCTGAAGAAAAAACTCGCTTCCCAAACTGATCCATCGCCCTAGACTCCTTGTCCGGAGGGTGAACCGAAGAACTTTCCTGTGCCAGTTCTCTCTTGGTGGCAGCTGCAACCACCATAGCATCCACCGGGGATCCCTTGTACCAGGCCTGTCTGTTTGAGGGAGGAGAGACGATCCTGTCCGGGAGGTTAGGTATTGGCTCTATGGTGTCAGGCTCCTTCCATGCCCTCGTGGTAATAAGATTCATTAAGGGATCCGCAGGAGGGGACACACAGGACGTAGATGGGCCCGTGCCCAAGGCCTCCAGGAATACTGACTCATCCGTGGAGGGTTTTGGGGCTTACAAACCTCTCCTCTGGTGGAGGATCTCCATGATGTCTCCAAAGGAGACTTCTTCGAGAGGTGACCTGGGGGAACCCCTCACCTTCATCTAAGTCAGTATCTTTTGTGAGGGACTCGGGGGAGTCCATGTAGCTCCTTTTACACGAGTGCTTACGGGACCCTCTTCAGTGGGACGGGGGGTTCCACGATGGGATCCATCTGGGGATCCTCTAGAATGGGCTTTTCCTGGGACAAGCTGATGGGAGTCCTGACCAAATCCATGGGAGCCTGGGCGGAGTCCAAGGCAATAGGCTGAGGTCTCAATCCTTGGGAAAGAACCCTCTACACCACATCGAATACAGATGGAGAGCGCACCTCCTTAGCAACCAACAAGGAGGAAGCTCTCCCTGGCTCCGCTGGGAGGATCGGGGCTGAGGTAGCCGGGATTCTGAAGGAACGGCTCGGATCTGACAATGTCGGAGCCGAAAACACCTCCGTTCCCTCAGATCCGACTCCCCATTCTCGGCCCCAAGAGTTTGGATCTGAACAAGTCTGACCAGAAGAACTCAAGGAAATTGCCGGCGTCGAGGTTGGAGAAACCTTCGGTGCTAAACCCCCAGCTCCGAGGATCCATAAAACCCCAAAACCACAGGTCGGATCGGGGAAGGAGAAACTGGATGGGAGAAGGGCATGGAGGTCCCCTCTCCGGCTGGGGAGGGACCTGGCAAGACTCCCATTTGAATTTGGGTCCGAATGAACCTCCGCATCATCCTGTCCATATCTAGCTCCAACAGACTCAGAGTCGAACGTGAGGAGGTGACTGACTCAGATCTGGCTGGTTGGTGAGATGACCTCGATGAAGGCCTCAAGTCAGAGGGCTCCGTCGGCTCCAGGGAGAACCTCAGGGAGTGCAGCCGAGGAGAGGTAGTCCCAATTGCTTTTGGAGGCAGGTTAGGGAAGGGCTCTTGCTCTGGAGACCGCTATCCCCTCTCTTGTCCTGGTCTTTTTTCTCTTTTCCTTTCCCTTTAGTCCTCACTTCAGTAGGCTTAGTGGGAGGTTGAGTCCCAGCCGGGGGGGGGGGGGGGGGAGGGGTTTGATCAGCTACTTGAAGAGAAAGTCCAGGTCGCCGTGTCCAAGGCAGAAACTGGTAGAAGGCCCTTAGCTACCAGCTTCGCCTTCCTTTCTTTTAGGGCCCTAGGGTTGAACCCTGCACACACACTACAAGGTAAAGAAAGATGGGGAACACCCAGACAAATAACACAGTGTGTGGCCATCCGCAGGTGAAAGCTTGTGGCCACACTCTGTGTATTTTTTAAAAGTCGTTTTTGGCTGCTCAGCCATAGTAAAAAAAAAAAAAGTCACTCAGCCAAAACTTAAGCCAAAACCACCACACACACTAAGGTCGGGTTAGGCCTACTACACTACCCTACTAACTTTAAAACGACGAACAGCGAAGGGGAGGAAAGGGTTAACTAATGACCACACACACACATTGAAAATACTACCTTCACCTAGAATGATGCCACAATACAGTGATAAGATGATCAGCTTTAATAATTGGCTTAAATTCTGGTGTCATTCAAAGGGGATCCAATGTCTGTTTGCCTGGGATGACATGCTGGACAAGCCATGCTGCTTCGCAAGGGACGGCTTGCACCTGTCACCCCTAGGCTTCCGGATATTGGCAAAGGCTCTTGCCACCCCCCATAGTGCCTTTTTTAGGCAAGGCTCAAATTCTAAACCTACCACCCTAGAACACAAAAAAGTAAAAAAACTAAGGGTAATGCTGCTCAATGCCAGAAGTCTCAATCTCAAGATGCACGCACTCGAGGCTCTTCTCAGTATGGAGAACATCGATGTCTGTGCTGTGACAGAAATCTGGTTCAAGGCTCCTGAGAGCACCCCAGCACTATCAGGTTTCACCTCATATCATGCGTTCCGGCCCCAAAATCCGGACAACACAAAGAAAGGAGGGGGGGTGTCCATATTCATAAAAGACACCCACACCTCAAGGTTGGTGGCAACGCACGATGCATCGGAGACCATCCAGGTGCAATTAACCATAGGCAAGACTGCTCTGCAATTTGTAGCATGTTACAGGCCACCCTCTCAAACTCAGGAACCTCACATGGCCTTCCTGAAAACAATGGAGGGGACAAATGTATCTCCAAACACCATCATACTAGGTGACTTCAACTACCCTAATATAGACTGGGAACACTACTCAAGCCCAAACACTCTAGCCCAAAGGTTCCTGGAGTTCATAAACTCAAATGCCATGGAACAACTAGTCACCATCCCCACAAGAGGAGAAAACATACTTGATCTCATCATCACGAACATGGGATCACAATGTTCAACACCGGGAGTATACCCCTCACTGGTGAGATCAGATCATAAACTAATCTCGCTGGAGGTCCTCATCCGCCCCACCTGAAATAAAAAAGACCACAGTGAAAAACTTCTCAAAAGCCGACTTCACACTTCTAAAAACTAGTGTGGTCTCCTTTAAGGCCCCTGAGCCAGTGGTAAACATTACTCTAACCGCTGAGTCACTTACAAATGCCTTCTACCAGCACCTACAGGACTGCATGGATCAGGCAATCCCAAACAAAACTAAGACTCTTTGTACCAAAGGCAAGCGTCCAGTCTGGTGGACCCCAGCCATAAACAAGCTCTACAACAAAAGGAGGAAGCTACTACAAGATAGAGCAAAATACTTGAAAGGTAAGACACCTTTGATCATTATAAGTAAAAAACTAAGAGCTCTCATAAAATCATCCAAGGCAAATTTTGAGAGAAAAATCGCCAAGGACTCAAAAGACAATCATAAGGCCTTCTTTAGCTATGTTAGAAACCTAGGAGGAAACTCCCAGATATGCTCAGAATTAGTTCAAAATGATGTGAAGATTACTGAACCTACACACATTGCCAACATACTGGCTGACAGGTTCAGTGCAAACTTCTCTCCCCACCCCCAAAAGGAGAGATATCTATACCAGAGGATTGTAGCCCCCCAAACATCTCCAATGCCCAGGTGAGAACTGCTCTCTCCAAAGCAAAAAACACAGCATCCACAGCTGTTTAATCTTAGCCTCACCTCACGACTGTGGTCCCACTTCACAAGGGCGGTGCCTCCACCGACCCTGGAAATTACCGTCCCATTAGCTTGACAAGCCTTATCTGCAAAGCCATGGAGAGGATCATAATGGAACTCATAAATAAAGACATAGGGAACTTGCAGACTTTGGATCCAACCCAGTTTGGCTTTGTCAAAGGCTGATCATGCCTTTTAAACTTGGTTGACTTTTTCGAGACAGTCACCAAGGCCATTGATGAGGGAAAGGCAGTCCATACAGCCTACCTTGACCTGGCAAAGGCCTTCGACACAATACCCCACTCAGGTATCATCGAAAAACTCATCAGCTTGAATGTAAACCCATACATCACAAGATGGGTTGCAAACTGGCTAAGTGACAGAACCCACAGGGTCAGAGTTGCTGGAGCCACGTCAGACTCAAAGCCTGTCACAAGTGGTGTCCCACAGGGCTCAGTCCTGGGTCCACTCTTGTTCGGCATCTACTTTTCTGAAGTACAAGCAAACACAGGAGGGTTATGGCTGACAAAGTTTGCAGATGACTGCAAACTGGGCGCCATAGTCGAAAACATATCTGACACAGATATCCTTCAGAAGGGCCTCACAGAAACGGATAACTGGTGCCAGAGCCATGGCCTAAAGTTAAATGCCAAGAAATGCATAGTCATACCCTTCGGGAAAAACAAGGTTACCCCTAGCTACCATATAGGTGGCAATCCACTGAGCACAGAAGAAGTAATCAGGGATCTGGGGACCCAGGTTGACAGTAGCCTTTCGTTTGACACTCATGTTGCTAAAGTAGTTAGGAAAACCTTCTACATTGCCCACCTGATCATGAAGGGATTCACATCTAGATCAAGGGAGGTCATCGTCCCCTGTACTCATCACTCATTAGACCTATGATTGAGTACAATGCCCCATTCGAATGTATCTGACCCGACACCTGCAGCAGCTGGAAAGGCCCCAAAAGTTCCTCACCAAAAGGATAAAGGGTCTCAAAAATATGTCTTATGCTGCCCGACTGAAAGAACTCCAGCTCTATTCAGTCTCATACCGCTTGCTCAGAGGTGACCTGTGCCTGACATATAAGGCCATGTCAAACCCTGATTTGATGAATATGCTTCACCTCAAAAAATCTAGATCCCTCAGAACCACAAGGGCGGGAGACTTACACCTTGACACGGTTATTAATAGAACGTGCTGGAGGGATAGATTCATCACACAGGGACTCCCTATGCTGTGGAACAAAATCCCGGTACATGTGAGGCAGAGCACCTCGCTGGCCTTGTTCAAGAGGAATCTTGACCAATGGATGGGGGATCGCAGATATACCCCAGGAATTACTTCAGTGTCACTGCTTGACAGAGGCACAGCAAAATAATAGGCATAGTTTTATTCAAACTAAAGGGGTGGCGAAAGCAAAATAACTATGGGCTAGGCTTATAAATGCCCTTGGGCAGATAGCCTAGTATGAACCTATGAACCTATGAACCTAGAAAAAACTATCACTTACTGTAGCCAACTTGGAGCTAAAGAGACCACGATGCTTATGCATGAAGCAGCAAACAAGATCTGGGGGAAGGTAGGAGATGTGAGGGATTATGGGTAAGGGGAGGAGCTTGGAGCAGATGCTTGGAAAGGATATGGATCCGAATACCGACAGGTTGCAAATAAATGAAGTGAACTACTTCAGATCATATCCTTAACCTTAGCCTCACAACACCACCATACCCACAATCTGGAAGTCAACCTTTTTCAGACCTGTCCCTAAACATCTAAAACCTCTCCTCAAATACAATCTTCTGGCCTACAGCAATGCTTCCTACCCTCATCAAAATACTTAAAAAAAAACTGGTCTGTAACTAACTTTACTCATATCTGAAAGAAATATACAATTTCCTTTCTGACAAGCAACACAGCTTCTGGGCAGGTAGAAGTACTCTGACTGCACTCTGTACTCTAACCAATGACATACTCTAACCAATGACATACTCACCAATATGGAAATGGAGGTAAAGGAAGGCTTACCATTGTCATTTTCAGTGACTTAACCAGAGCCCTTGACATGTTGGACCACTCAGTATTACTAGACCACCTGTTAGACATTGACATCAACAATGAAACCACACACAGTAATTAAAACATATCCTCACAAACAGATCCTTTACTAAATGAAGACTGGCTCCTCTCTATGCCACATGCTGCCTTCACTCACTCAGATGTACCACAGGAATCAACACTTGCCCCAACACACTCATTTTTATAAATGTTATCCCTCGACTTACCCCAGTTACAAATCTTCTTACAAGCCAACGATGTGGTTATCTACAGATCCCGACCAGCATAACCCATAATCTAAACACAACCACACAAAAAAAAAAAAAAAAAAAAAAAAAAACTTTTGTTGTCTGGTGCTAAGAAAACACTTTCAAATGTTCCCATTTCCCGCAAGCATTTTGACCAGCACACCAACCTAATCAAAAGCACCACTTCATTCAAATACTTTGGCAACTGGCTTGATTAGACTCTTAACTTTCAGGAGCATATTTAAAAACATAGATCTACAATCAAATACCATCTTTTCTGTGCTCACAAAAATATTGCAGTACCTTTCACCTCCAGCTAGGGTGTCTTGCTCACACAACTTAAGTATGGCATACCCATGTCAGCCATCACCTCTAACAAAAATAAATATTACAGATATTATCTAATAAAAACATACCACTTCATCAAAAATTCTCTTAATCTTGAACACACTGGCTTACTTTATGCAAGGCAAACTGTCTCTCAGTACAAGCCAGACACAATCTACTTCTGGTATTCCAACTCTTCAAATTACTCTACCAAAATGTGTCCACTTGCAATAAAAACCTATCACTAACACTCTGACCTACAACCTCAGAAGTTAGTGTACAGTAGGCCCTACTCTCTCAAAAAAAATCTACTAAATTACATAGCTCTAATTATAGTTTGTCTGTACTTGACACAAAACTATGGCAACCCCTTCCTCATCAGCTCCCTAACCATACTGACTTCACTAAGGTTAGGCCCAAACTCAGAAAGTACCTGTTTGGGCAAAATAAATACAAATGCCAGAACACAGGATATATCACCTAATATACACTACTCTGCACTAAGCTAATTTTATCACACTTCATCCCATATAAACCACAACTCTGTCAGTTACCAATGTGCGCCTGCTTTTTGTAAACAGCTTCTCTGTCTCTCTGCTCATTGACATCTTACATTTACCTTTCTCAGTCCTTCGGTCTCCTTGGATTCTGTCTTTACCATTACTTATCCCTCGCTTTGTCCTCTATACACCTGTGTCACCTCCTACAATTTCCAATGCTAATCTCGCTTCTTTCTCTCTTTTTTTTTTTTTTTTGCTATTCCTTTGATTCTTATTTTCCACTTGTCCACTTGTAAAATGTACACCTCAAAAGATGGAAAATGTGTACATAGTAAAGCCACAGCAGGCTCATCTAGTGACAGTGACCAGTGCCAGTCCCCAGTTTACAGACATCTTCAAGTGAAGATAAAAAAAAAAATAAAAAATAATTCTTCTTCTTCTCTACTAGTGTAGCTAGCCAATTTGGTTCATAGGTTCATAGGTTCATACTAGGCTATCTGCCCCAGGGCATTTACAAGCCTAGCCCATAGTTTTGTGGCTTACGCCACCCCTTTAGTATGGGGAACTATACCCATTATTTTGCTGTGCCTCTGTTGAGCAGTGACACTGAGGTAATCCCTGGGGTATATCTGCGATCTCCCATCCATTGGTCAAGATTTCTCTTGAACAAGGCCAGCGAGGTGCTCTGCCTCACATATACCGGGATTTTATTCCACAGCATAGGGAGTCTTTGGGTGATGAATCTATCCCTCCAGCGCGTCCTATTAATAGCCGTGTCGAGGTTTAAGTCTCCCGCCCTTGTGGCTCTGATGGATCTAGATTTTTGAGGTGAAGCATATTCATCAAATCTGGGTTTGACATGGCCTTGTATGTTAGGCAAAGGTCACCTCTGAGCAAGCGGTGGCGACTGAATAGAGCTGGAGTTCTTTCAGTCGGGCAGCATAGGACAGATGTTTGAGACCCTTTATCCTTTTGGTGAGGAACTTTGTGGCCTCTCCAGCTGCTGCAAGTGTCGGGTCAGATACATTCCGAATGGGGCATTGTACTCAATCATTGGTCTGATGAGTGATGAGTATAGGGAGACTATGACCTCCCTTGATCTAGATGAGAATCCCTTCATGATAAGGTGGGCAATGTAGAAGGTCTTCCTAACTACTTTAGCTACATGGGTGTCGAATGACAGACTACTATCAACCTGGGTCCCCAGGTCCCTGATAACTTCTTCTATGCTCAGTGGATTGCCACCTATTTGGTAGCTAGGGGTAACCTTGTTTTTCCCGAAGGGTATGACTATGCATTTTTGGCATTTAACTTTAGGCCATGGCTCTGGCACCAGTTATCCGTTTCTGTGAGACCCTTCTGAAGGATATCTGTGTCAGATGTGTTTTCTACTATGGCCCAGTTTGCAGTCATCTGCAAACTTTGTCAGCCATAACCCTCCTGTGTTTGCTTGTACTTGGAAAAGTAGATGCCAAACAAGAGTGGGCCCAGGACTGAGCCCTGTGGTACACCACTTGTGACAGGCTTTGAGTCTGACATGGCGCCAGCAACTCTGACCCTGTGGGTTCTGTCACTCAGCCAGTTTGCAACCCATCTTGTGATGTATGGGTTAACATTTAAGCTGATGAGTTTTTCAATGATACCCGAGTGGGGTATTGTATCGAAGGCCTTCGCCAGATCGAGGTAGGCTGTATGGACTGCCTTTCCCTCATCAATGGCTTTGGTGACTGTTTCAAAAGTCAACCAAGTTTAGAAGGCATGATCTGCCTTTGACAAAGCCAAACTGGGATGGATCCAAAGTCTGCAAATTCCCTATGTCTTTATTTATGAGGTCCATTATGATCCTCTCCATGGCTTTGCAGATAAGGCTTATCAAGCTAATGGGGCGGTAATTTCCAGGGTCGGTGGAGGCACCGCCTTTGTGAAGTGGGACCACAGTTGCAGTGCGCCACTCCTGGCGTATCCAGAGGTAAGACTATGATTAAACAGCTGTCCTAGCTGTGGGTTTAATTCCTCATTGAGTTCGTGGAGCACACAGCCGGGGACACCATCAGGTCCCATGGATGCTGTGTTTTTGCTTTGGAGAGAGCAGTTCTCACTTGGGCGTTGGAGATGTTTGGGGGCTGCAATCGCTTGGTATAGATATCTCTCCTTTTGGGGAGAGAAGTTTGCACTGAACCTGTCAGCCAGTATGTTGGCAATGTCTGTAGGATCAGTAATCTTCACATCATTTTGAACTAGTTCTGAGCATATCTGGGAGGTTCCTCCCAGGTTTCTAACTTTATAGCTAAAGAAGGCCTTATGATTGTCTTTTGAGTCTTTAGCTATTTTTCTCTCAAAATTTGCTTTGGATGATTTTATGAGAGCTCTTAGTTTTTACTTATAGTGATCAAGGGTGTCTTACCTTTTAAGGATTTTGCTCTATCTTGTAGTAGCTTCCTCCTTTTGTTGTAGAGTTTGTTTATGGCTGGGGTCCACCAGACTGACCGCTTGCCTTTGGTACAAAGAGTCTTTCTTTTCCTTGGGATTGCCTTATCCATGCAGTCCTGCAGGTGCTGGTAGAAGGCATTTGTAAGTGATTCAGCGGCTTGAGTACTGTTTTCCGCCAGCTCGGGGGCCTTAAAGGAGACCACACTAGTCTTTAGAAGTGTGAAGTCGGCTTCGAGAAGTTCTTTACTGTGGTCTTTTTATTTCAGGTGGGGTGGGATGAGGACCTCCAGCGAGATTAGTTTGTGATCTGATCTCACCAGTGAGGGGTATACTTCCGGTGTTGAACATTGTGCTCCCATGTTCGTGATGATGAGATCAAGTATGTTTTCTCCTCTTGTGGGGATGGTGACTAGTTGTTCCATGGCATTTGAGTTTATGAATTCCAGGAACTTTTGGGCTAGGGTGTTTGGGCTTGAGTAGTGTTCCCAGTCTATATTAGGGTAATTGAAGTCACCTAGTATGATGGTGTTTGGTGATACATTTATCCCCTCTAGTGTTTTCAGGAAGGCCATGTGAGGTTCCTGAGTTTGTGAGGGTGGCCTGTAACATGCTACAATTTGCAGAGCAGTCTTGCCTATGGTTAATTGCACCTGGATGGTCTCCGATGCATCGTGCGTTGCCACCAGTCTTGAGGTGTGGGTGTCTTTGATGAATATGGATACCCCTCCTTTCTTGGTATTGTCCGGATTTTGGGGCCGGAACGCATGATAAGAGGTAAAACCTGATAGTGCTGGGGTGCTCTCAGGAGCCTTGAACCAGGTTTCTGTCACTGCACAGACATCGATGTTCTCCATACTGAGAAGGGCCTCGAGTGCGTGCATTTTGAGATTTAGACTTCTGGCATTGAGCAGCATTACCCTTAGTTTTTTCCTTTTTGTGTTCTAGGGTGGTAGGTTTAGAATTTGAGCCTTGCCTAAAAAGGCACTATGGGGTGGCAAGAGCCTTTGCCAATATCCGAATCCCAGGGGTGACAGGTGCAAGCCGTCCTTGCGAAGCAGCGTGGCTTGTCCAGCATGTCATCCCAGGCAGACAGACATTGGATCCCCTTTGAATGACACCAGAGTTTAAGCCAATTGTTAAAGCTGATCATCTTATCTCTGTATTGTGGCATCATTCTTGGTGAAGGTAGGATACTGCTCAAGGTCAGGGTCATACCTGCCTGGGCTACATAATCAGAGAGCTCCTCAATGTCTCTTTTCATGTAGTCCAAGGAGGTACGTCTCAGGTCGTTTACACCAGCGTGGACAATGACTGAGTCGTTGGCTTCCTACAGCCATATCCATACCCACGTCTTTTTATCAGCAGTTTCTGTTCAAAATTCAACTAAAAACTCTACCAGGGCAGTATTATAAGTTTACATTCTCCTATCCTTTTCTCTTTGCCTATACTCTTATATCAATCCATGATAGGGAAGTCAATCTCTAGTCTGCAGTCCACATGCCTTCTTAGCATCTTCCTATTATATTACCATTCCCTCTCTAATAATTTGCGACTGATATCTTAGTTCTTTTGCCAGTTTTCAACAACAAATTCTAACCTCCTCTTGCCTATTCTCTATGTCCATAACTGCAGTCATCCCTATCTGCAAACTCTCCTTTCTCCAGTCACGTGTTGGCCAAGTTCTTAGAATACTTTCTTCTACTTTAAGAATATACAGTGGATATAAAAAGTGTACAGACCCCTGTTAAAATGCCAGGTTTTTGTGATATAAAAAAAAGAGACCACAATAAATCATTTCATAACTTTTTCCACCTTTAATGTGACCAATAACATGTACAATTCAATTGAAAAAGAAGAAAATTTAAGTTTTGGAAAGGCCCGTCCAGAGCCCAGACCTAAATCCAATAGAAAATCTGTGGGTGACCTGAAGAGGGCTGTGCACAAGAGATGCCCTCGCAATCTGACAGATTTGGAGCGCTTTTGCAAGGAAGAGTGGGCAAATATTGCCAAGTCAAGATGTGCCATGCTGATAGACTCCTCCTACCCAAGAAGGCTGAAATGTAATTAAATCAAAAGGTGCATCAACAAAGTATTAGTTTAAGGGTGTGCACACGTATGGCACCAGCTTACTGGATGTTTTTTATTTTATTTTTTTGATATATTATTTCCCCTAACAGATTTTTCAATTGAATTGTATAGGTTATAGGATACATTAAAGGTGGGAAAAGTTTTGAAATGATTTATTGTGGTCTCATTTTTTATATCACAAAATTCTGGCATTTTAACAGGGGTGTGTACACTTTTTATATCCACTGTAATATTATCTACATCTGTTATTCTCTGTAAGAATCTGCATCCAAAATTCCACCATCCTTTGTTGAATTTTCAGTTTCATCATCATACCTTTCCACTGAGAATTGTAGCTTTCTTCTTGTGGTTTGTATGTCAGCCTTAGCTGTGTAGCTCAAAAATATCCCTTTAAATCATGTAATCCTAGACCACCACCTTGTTCTACTGGAAGGATGCATTAATCCTTCTTGACCTTTGCCCTATTCCCCTCCTAGATAAATTCCTTCAAATCTTTATTAATTATTGTCCAAAACGTCTCCTATCATTGATAAAAATATGCCTGATCTGTATATAAAATTAAAGGGACTAAAACATTTTCACTGCTTGTATCTTGCTATCCATACCCATAAACAAGAGCTTAGTTTCTCAGTTTTTGTATCAAAATGTTTCACATCACTTGCATGTCCTTTCCTGGTTTTATCAGGTACAAAAAAAAAATATCACCTAGAAATAAAGTCACCAATTATGTCCCTGAATTTCTGAGTCCCTTATTTTCTCTGCCAAATGGCTCTAAATACAAAGCAAATAAATGTGAAAGACAAGACTACTGCCTAGATCCTCTGTTCAGACACAACTTAGCAGACAGGAACTCTCTCACTTCAATTCTCGTCTCCGATCCCTCATATACTCTCCTAAATTACCTTACTATTGTATCAGGGAATGCAAATGCTTCCATTGTCCTACTCAAAGTTCTAGCATAACTCTTTATCTGATGCTATCCGTGTCATTATTCATCACGGATGGGTCAGAGCCCCCAGCTACTATGAACCCTGGGTGGCCTCAGGGAAGGATATGCCAGAGCACAAGGAACCAAAGGAAGCCCAGTTCCTTGACGCCAAGTTCAACTTATAGTGCAAAACAAAAGTGTGGGGATTAGATAAATTAGCAGCAGCACAATCTCATCCAAAGAAAGTTCAGCCACGAAGGCCGAAGACACAGCCACAGCGGGCTTTAATTGGTCTGGGTAGTTCCGTATGCCTGTTATCATAAATGCAGGAAATGCAGCTAGCAATCCATCTAAAAATAGTTACTTTAGAAACTGCCAGACCTCTTCTGGCCTGAGAAAAGGCCACGAAAAGCCAATCCAACTTCCGAAATTCCTCAGTCCTCTCAAGATAAAAACATAGTTGCCTAAGGACATCTAAGCAATGTAAGGTATATTCCTCCTTATTAGAATAATTAGGGAAGAAAACTGGTAGCTGGATAGATTGGTTGACGTTAGCTTCTGAAGCCACCTTTTGAACGAAGGATTTGTCCTGAGGGATCCCTATCCTTGTGGAAGACCATAAAAGGGGGCTTAATGCTGAAAGCCTGCAACTCAGAAGTAATGGACACTAAGAATGCCATCTTCCAAGACAGAAACTTAAAATCACAGGATGCAGCTGGTTCAAAGGGCTTTTGTGTCAAAGACTGCAACACCAGAGTTAAATCCCAAGGTGGGGAAGGATCCTTGATAGGAGGTCTAAGAAGGAAAACCCCCGTGAGAACGGCTTTACACAGTTTAGAAGAAAAGGGAGGACCCTCATTCAAATGGCAATTAGAGATGGCTGCCAACTGAAGCTTATTCGTGGAGAAACTAGCACCTTCCTGAAAGAGAGAAGCCAAGAACAGCAGAATATCAGAAATAGAGACTGAAAAAGGATCCAAATTACATTGTTTGGCCCAAACAGAAAATCTATTCCATTTATTTGAATACATCTTCTTCGTAGATGCCTTCTGAGATGCCAAAATAATACTTCTCACCGGAGAGGGTAGCCTGGACTGTGAAAGAATCACTAGAACTGGAGAAACCAAGTGATTAGATGAAGAGTCTGGAGGTTGGGAAGGGGAAGCTCCTAGGGATGGGAAATAAGTTCCAGAACAGGATCCAATATCCAGGCAGGATACTTCAGATGAGACCGAAGAAGGGAGAACCACGCCTGATGTGGCCAAAAGGGGGCAATGAGGATGAGAGGGGCCTTCAGGCAGTGAGTTTTCTGCAAGACCTTGGGAATTAGAGGAACGGGGGGGGTGTAAGCATAGAGGACTTCCAATGGCCAATCGTGAACCAGAGTGTCCATGGGTGACTCCCCCATCAGGGGGATCAGGGCAAAGTAGTTGTTGCATTTGTGGTTGACTGGGGAAGCAAAGAGGTCACAGCATGGTTGACCACAATGGTCGAATATCTTATGTGCCACTGCTGCATTCAGGGACAACTTATGGGAACTCAAGATAGACCTGCTGAGTTTGTCACCCAACATAGTAAGACACCAGTGGCCAGCATTTGCAGCATATTAACACCTCCAAACAAAAAATAATAAAATAGATATTTATTGAAACATAAATGCAACAAAGTGCACTGATATCAATGTCACCCAACACACAGGAACTGGCGGGAATGTGCAATGCAAGAAGAAAGTGCCCGAGACATCACTCATTCCCATACTCTCATGGCCTCTCTGCATGGAGGATAAGACCATGTTCCCCCCCTGCTTGTTGATGCACCAGACAACCGCCATGTTGTCTGTTTGAACTGCTAATAGTCCCGAGTGGGAGGCACTCCTGAAAGGCTTGCAGTGTTAGAAGGACTGCTCTCATCTCCAGGATGTATATATGCAATTTGGTCTTTGTGAGGGACCATGTCCCTTGAACTGTCCTGCCCTGAATATGCCCCCCCACCCCCACCCCAACAGCGAGGCATCCGTGGTCACCATTGCCTTGGGCAAGAGAAGACAAAAGGGTCTGCCTTGAGTTAGGTCCTGAGCCTGAAGCCACCAAGCAAGGCAATTTCTGTATTCACAAATCATCCTGATGGACCAGGACATGGGATGAACCTGAGCAGACCAGTGAACTGCCAGAGTCCAACTGCAGAACCCACATCTGATACATGGAAAGTGGCACTAACTGGATGGCAGCTGCGACTGAAACTAATGCTTGAAGTAGTAGATGGGCTGCTGGGCGCTCTAGAACCAGCAAGCGAGAGACCTGATCCCAAATAAGTTGAACTAGTGCTACAGTCTTCGACACCATGTCCAGTTGAATCCCAATAAACTAGGTTTTTGGCACTAAGAAAGATTAGATTTGGAGAGGCTGAACGTGATGCCAAGATCCTGAAAGAGATTGAGGGTATAACTGGTGGCCATTGACAGTTGATACCTCATGGGGGCCATGAGGAACCAATCATCCAAGTAGAGAAAGACCTGGTAGCCTTGCAGCCAGAGATGAGCCGCCACAACTACCACACACTTTGTAAACACCATTGGGACTGTAGTGAGACCAAAGGCCAGGGCTCTGAACTGGAAGTGATTGGCCCCTAACTGAAAGTGCAGATGTCTCCTGGATTGTCGACCTTGATATGATAGCATGTGTCCTTGAGATCCACTGAGTGCATCCAATCATCCTTGCACAAGACAGGCAGAATGAATCTGCCAGTCCAGAAGTCCAAGTTCTGGATGGTCACTGTTCAGTCCAGTTTGCTGAGGTGTACTTGTAACTGTTGGGACCTCTTGGATGGCTTTTTTTTATAAGAAGGTCTTGAACCTCAAGAAGGGCCAACTCCCTTTGGCGTGGTGGAATATCCGGGAGAGATTTTGAAACTGCGGGGGGGAGGGGGACTGAAAACAGGGAATGATTTAACCCCTGGAAATAATCTTTAACACCCACTGATTTTAGGTGATATTTATCCAGGCTAGTGGGTGAAGGGAGAATCATCCCCCAACTGCCTCCAGGGCAGGGCAGTCAGGCAGTGCTTCAAGGAGCGCTAAAAAGGCTTCTCCGAGAAGTGGACCCAGGACACTGGATTCTGCAGGCCCCCTCTGCCTCTGAGCCAGAGTCTGCCATTGAATCCCCTACCTTGGCTTGCGAAAGGAGATTCTTGGGGAGCATCCTGGAAGGAGGACCGAGTCCTGTGGAACCAAAGTTTCTTACTACCTCTCTAAGTCTTAGAAAAAAAGATTGTTGGGGAGAAGAAAACTAGATTCCCATTGCAGACAGGGTCTTTCCCTCCTACTCGCTGCTGCTGGTCAATGTTTCCTTGATGGAAGGTCCGAACAAGGTTGAACTGTCAAAGGGCTCCTTAGTAAAAGACACCCTGAAGGGTTCCACTAACCTGCCAAGGCAGAGCCAAGCATGCTGTCTAATGACAATACCTGTGCCAGACACTCAAGAGGTGGCCTCTGCCACGTTGGAGATCAACCTAATCAAAGCATCAGCCAGGAAAGTGAGAGTAGACAACTTAGGAGAGACCAGCTTAAGACTCTCTAGAGGCATCAACTCTGCAAGGAGGGAGAGTGGTGAGTTCCAACACCAAATCCCTCTGAAACAAGGTAAAATGTGCCATGTAGTTGGTTGCTCTCAGTCCGAATGGAGCTGAGGCAAACACGCACTTTCCAAAGTGGTCAATTGCCCGGGACTCTCTATTCGAGGGATGGACCGAGGAGCTCTGCTCCACTAGCTCTTTCTTAATAGCAGCGGCCACAACAATGGCATCAATGGGGATGCCCTTACTCCAACATGCCTTATCTTTGGGGGGCATGAGGAACCTGTCCACCTTTTTGGGTACCGGTTCCAATGTGTCTGACTCCTTCCAAGCCCTGACAGTGATGAGGTCCACAAGCTCGTTGGCATGGGGGATATCTAGGTAGAAGATGGGCCTGTCCCGAAGGCCTTCAGAAACATGGATTCATCTGAAGACAGGGTGAGGGAAGACCAACCACCTCTTTGCTTGAGAATTTTGAGGATATCCCCAAAGGACACTTCCTCAGACGGAAGCCCGGGGGACCCATCTCCCTCCTCAAAATTGGTGTCCGTGGTGAGGGACTCTCTAGGAGAATCCATGTGCCTCCTCTTACACATTCCCTTCTGAGGGGGTACCTCCATGGTGGGCTCTGGGGAGGATTCAGAAAAGACGGGGACCCCAAGTGGGGCAGTGCTTGTCTGAATGTGCTTTCAGGAGAGCTGACCTGGGAAAGATGATGAGGCCATACCACTCAAAGCCAAGAGGGGCTGGGGGACCTAGACACAAAGGAGAGGTAACTGCCAAGCTGAAAGAAGATCCTCTCAAACTCCAGGAAGGCTGGCGGACTGGAAGAGGCTTCCCTATTCTCTCCTGTGGCTGCAGCCGCCCGGGAAGAGAGAAGGGACCCTGATGCAGCACAGCAGCCCCCAGATGATATTGGCCCTAAGCTGTCCAGCACTGATGCCCCCAAGGGAAAGGAGCCATCTGAAAATTCAGGGCCCAAACCAACCCCCAGGGAGCCAACACCGATGTTGCAGAGTCAAGGAGCAGCATGTTCCGAGTGCAGCAGAACAGAGCCTGCCAGGGACCCTGACAGTGTCAAGAAAGGTGGAATACCAGACACCTTAGGCCTCTCACAAGGAATGCTCTGATGCTGACGTTCCAAACCCAGTTGGGTTGGAAGAGGACAGTGAAGTCCCGTGGATGGAGAATGTCCCCTACCCCTAGGCATCTGAGCTGGGGATGGCAACAAGCCCAACATGATATGGACCTTGAGGAAATTCATCATCCTATCCATATCCATAGGTAGCAAACTTCTGGAAGACCTGGAGGATGCAGAAGAATGACTTTACCTAGCTGAAGATCCTGCCAATGCCCTACAATCCTGGGAGGGGGGACTGACTCTGATGCATCGGATCTGATGTCTTAGATCTGGAAGGGGAACTGTCAATGAGTATCGGATCAGACAACACAGTTGGATCCAAAGCCCTGGAAGGATCTGATGCCTTCGTCAGCGCACAGGATGGATCCGACAAACAGGTTGGATCTGGACAGGGCTTATGCCGAGTTGGATCCAAAGGCCTCCGAGAAGCCGAGGCTTCAGATCCGACAGATTGATCTGAGACTCTGAGCAGCTGGACTTGGGTCCGGGAATGTGCAATCAGACAGCCTCGGCTTTTTGGATACTGAAGGAGACCCCTTGTAGGAAGGGGGTGGTCTCTTTTTAGGGGAGGGGAGGTCTCTTTTTAGGGTCCTGAGTAGCCTTAGAGGGTGAATCTGAAATCAATGGACCTCCCTGAGCTAACTCTTTTAGAAGAAGTTTGTTTCTGTGCTCCATGACAGCCCTGGAGTTGAATGCGGCACAAATGTTGCATTCAATCTAAACGGGAGGCTCTCCTAAGCAATAAACACACTCCTCGTGTGAATCGGAATGAGGCTTCTGACCACACGAGGACCATCTCTTAAAGCCAGAAGGCTTGTCAGACATGTTCCAATCAAACACACATGCACACCGCCACAAAGAAAGCACCACATACAAGCCAAGTAAACCAAACAAGGGAAGGAAAGAGAACTAACTGTCAAAAAACTACCCTTTTTTTTTTTATTGGGCAACTTACTATGGGGGGGGGGGGCAACAGATAAAACTAGCTAAAAAAAGAACAGGGAGGGGAGGTAACAGAGAAAACACTATGCTGCACTAAAAACTACATCAAATGGGACCAAAAATAACTAAAAGAGGGAAAGAACAACCCAAATACAAGTCACTTATCTGTAAAATGAGTTTGAGTGTCTAGAATCACATCCTCAGCATTTCTATGGCAATGAGATCTTTACAGGCCAGTGTGGGATTGTGGGAAAGGGAGGAGCTTGAGCTCTTGATCTGTCCATCAGTTGCTGGCTTGGATCTGAGATCAGATGTAAGACTCATCAGTGATGAGTAATGACACGGATAGCATCAGATCAGTTGCTTAACAGCAATCCTTCAAAACACATGCATATTAACAATACACTCCCTTATTTTCTTTTTAGCACTCTGCAGCTGCATCTCTTCCTGTTCTGACATTCCCCTTATTCTGAAATATTTTAACCTTTGTCAGCCCTCTAAATAATTCTCACTTGTGGTCTCTGAGCTACTGGCACAGTCTAGTCTAATTAACACATTCCTTTCTCTTATAAAACCCATGGTAAGAAGCTGATAACATGTATGGGCAGTTTCTCTGTAGCCAATATGATGGAAATGGGCATCCTGAGGCAATGTAGCAATTGTCTCATGTATACTGACAACCACTTAATCCTGAAACAAACATTATATGCAAGAGATGTAGTTGTACTATGAAGACGGAGGCAAGACTCTCACATATAGACAAATCAAATGCCAAACAGGTTGTCAAAACACACACATACACACCACTTTATACACTAAATAAGTATATGACACACACATCCACATATGTGGAGGTACTCATTAGTAACTTACCAAAAGCTCAAAGACCTCCCAAACTCTGCCTTCAGAAACCACATATACACACAACAAAGCAAACAACCACCACAACACATAATACACACACCAGTGTTTCAGCAAACAAGCCATAAGGCGAAACACCACAAAGCCTAACATACTGGTCATACAAGACTCCATAGTAAGAGACATGGATGTCCTCCTCACCATGCAGGATGAGGAGAAGGTTACAGTTAGCTGCCTGTCAGGTGCCAGGATCTGTCAGATTACACAAGCACTCAAGTCACTCAGCCACTAGTACCAGCAGGACTCTGTCATAGCCATGTGAGTGTGAAATGAACCGAGACATACCTCCCTAAACTATATGAAGAGAGACATGATTGAGCTCAAGGCAGGTACGAGCCTAACCTTGAGCAACAATCTACCTTCACACCAAGGATGATGCTACAATACAAACAAAAAATGATTGATTAACAATTGGCTTAACTTTTGGCGTCAGTCCAAGGGGATCCAATATTTGTCAGCCTGAGATGACAATCGATAGACCACTCTGCTTTGCCAGAGATAGGCTGCACCTGTCTCTTTCAGGATTTTGGATACTGGCAAAGGTTTAAACCACCCCATAGTGCCTTTTCTTTTTTTGAGAGAGTGTCAAAGTACCCAACCTTCCAATGTAACAAAATCTCCTCTTGACAAGCTCAAGGTACTGTTGCTCAGTGCTAGCAGTCTAAAGAAGAAACTGCACTCCCTAGAAGCACTCCTCACCTCGGAAAATGCTGACATCTGTGCAGTCACAGACATGGCTCAAAGCTACAGAAAGCACCTGATCCATGCAAGGCTACAATGCCTTCCATATGTTCAGACCACCAAATGAGTGAGAAAGAACAAAAGGAGGTGGTGTATCCATCCATCTTCATAAAGGATAAATGCACCTCAAGACTGGTCAAAGTACAACTCTCTCAAGCTACTCAGTGTCTAACCATAGGAAAAATCCCCTTCCACATCATCGCTAGCTATAGGTTCCTCATCATGAACCAAGAAGAGCACAGCATGTACCTGGACTTATACCTGGACTTATGGGAGTCCTTCACCATGCAGCCCATTACTTTACTCATGGGTGATTAACTATTCTACCATTGACTGGGGAACATATATGATCACTAACATGCAGGCTCAGTGTGTCATTGCAAACGCTCTTAAACAGTTGTTCGGTACTCCCACTAAGAGCTCAAATATCATGGCCATAGTACTCACTAACATTGGGGAGCATTGCACTGTCCCCCTCCCCCATGTAATGTCCTCCTTGGCAAAAATCAAACCAAAGAAATCTTGGAAAAATATTATAACCAGATACACCATCAAGCTCATAAACGTTAAAGTATTTCTCCAAGACAAATAATCTCCTACTACGCAATGGCACAAGAAATTTCAGAGCTCTCCCAAACCCAGAAAGTACAGAATCCTATGCAGAGGTGTACATCAATTCCCAGTATAGTCACTTAAGCAGTTGTATAAAATCAGCAGTACTGGAATGGATTAAACCCAGATCTGGCCGGAAAAACACTCTGGTGGATCCCTGGTATAAACAGGCTATACAACAAAATAAACTAATGTCCAAAAATAAGTGGGAACAGGCTCAGCAGAAGAAATCCCTCACTATTCTAAACAAACAAATTAGAGATCTGGTCAAATCCTCAAAATCAAATTATGAAGCAAAAATAGCCTCCCAAGCCAAGGAAAAACAAACTTCATCCGAAATCTTAATGGGAATACCTTGTGGATGGCAACCACTCATACTCAATCACAGGAAATAGCCAACCTGGTAGCTGACAGATTTGGAGCAAACTTCACCCCCCTGTCCCCACTAGTTATCTCCCAAAGTATACCTGCCACCACTCCTCGGGTTTATCTCAGAAGTGCAGGTCATCTCTGCATTCTCTAAGGCTAAAAATGTGGCATCAATGAGCCCCAACAACATCCCATAACCTAAAAAGACCAACTTGGATCCCTGTTTAACCACAACGTCCTGACAGGCCATGTTCTGGCACAATGGAGGACAGCAACAGTCATTCCTCTGCACAAGGCAGGACCATCAACCGACTCAGGGAATTACAGACCCAAAAGCCTGAAGAGCATCATTTGTAAGGCCATAGAATAAAATTATCATGGACCTTATCAACAAGGACATTGGTAATCTACAGACTTTGGATCCAACCTAATTCACATTTGTTAAGGGTAGATCATGTCTGTTAAATCCAACTGACTACTTCAAAGAGGCCACCAAGGCCATGGATGAGGGAAAGACTGTGCATACTGCCTACCTTCACCTGAATTTGACACAATTCCCCACTCAGGTATTAGAGAGAAACTCTCAACTGGGCATCAACCCCTACGTCACCAGGTGGGTAGCCAAATGTCTCACCAACAGGACACATACCATCAAAGAGGGTGAATTCACCTCTATCAAGAGGCCAGTCACCAGTGGCATACCACATGGTTCTGTACTAGGCCCTTCTCTGGTATTTATTTCTCAGAAGTCAATGCTAATGGAGATGGCCTTTGGTTGATCAAGTCTGAAGAGGACTGCAAATTGGGGGCAATCACTGAATCACCAAACAATGCTGACATACTGCAGAAAGGATTACCATAGACAAACGATTGGTGCCAGAGCAATGGATTGAAACTAAATGCAAATAAATGCATAATTATTCCATTTGGAAAGCAAATACCCCAGCTAATTACAATATAGATAGCAGTCCCCTAACAGAAGACCCATTGGTACATGATCTGGGTACTCAGGTTGATAGTATTCTGAAGGTCCACCTCCATGTGTTTACAGTAGTGAGGAAGTCCTATGTGTCACAATTCCTAAGAAAGGGCAGGGCATCTAGATCAAATGACATTATAATTCCATTGTACTAGGCCCTCATCAGATCAGTAATTGAGTACAAAGCACCCTTCTGCATGTAACTTACCAGATATCTGCAACAGCTGGAGTGACCCCAGAGGTTTATCACCAGGAAGATACACAGTATAAAACAAGTCCTATGCAGAAAGACTGAAAGCCCATCTGGAGTGACCCCAGAGGTTTATCACCAGGAAGATACACAGTATAAAACAAGTCCTATGCAGAAAGACTGAAAGCCCTACCACTGTATTCTGTCTCCTACAGTCTACTTAAAGGCAATCCCTGTCTGGCCTACAGGGCAGTTTCTGATCCAGCCCTGATGGAAATGTTACACATTCATAAATCAAACTGCAACCAGGTCACTTGTTTTAGGGATCTTAACCTAGCCTCTGATATTAATAAATGACATTGGAGAGAGAGGTACATCTCTCAGAGACTACCCCCCTTCTCTGTAACAAGCTTCCCATTCACATGAAACAAAGCCCTTCTCTGGCACTCTAAGCACAACCTAGATCACTAGATGGGTAATCATAAACTTACTCCTGAGATGGTACCAATGTCTCTCATGGACACAGTCAGTTGGATGGACACAGTCAGTTGGTATGAGATTCCACAGCATAGGGCCATACCTCTGTGAACTTTGTTCACCTTGCTGTTAAAAACTGGGAAACTCCAGTTAAATATGGCTAGGCTTGTAAGGGCTCTTAGGCTTTTATCTTATTATTTCTCCTATGAACCTGTGAACCCATTTCTGTTAATTTTTTAACCATCTCTCGTTTTTATTTCTACCCTACTTTTAAACTCCACTTTCATTTTATCCCACTTAATAGGTATAGCTTTTTCCTAATAACTCTCTAATAATTTTCACTACCTATTCCTTAAATTCTTTTCTTTTTAACAGGAAGGTGAAGAAGTACCAGTGTCTCAGTTTTAATTCATTAACCTGCATTTTTATCTTAGTTTTTATTGGGTGCACTATATGAAATAATCATCGGATGCATGTCAAAACTTTCAATTAAATGCACATGTTCCTGTGAAATATAATTTCTGTCTAGTCTAGCCTAGTTTTTGTACTTTGGGGAATAATATTTAAATTCTGACCAAGTTCCTACTTTTGAATTCATACCAAATATCTTCAGAAATTTCTTCAGAAATGCACCCTCTTTTGTTGTATTTTCTCTACTAGGTCCTCCCAGATACATCCTCACTGTTGTAAATCAAGTTCCACGTCCCACCTATTAGTAGTATTCCCTGCTGAAAGCGGATTTCTCCCAAAAAAATTAACTCCATATGATCAGTTTTAGGAAGAGTATAAAGGCGTGCCAGAGTAACCCCCACCCTTTGCCAAAGGCCCCTTACTATCACAAATCTGCCATTATCACCCCCCCCTTCTATCACTATTGAAGCTCCTCTAGCAATAAGTATAAATACTTCCTTTTTCCTTTATCCATGATATTCTGCTGAATATCCATCCTGAAATCCTTTATCAAATTCACATGCTTATTTCTTTCCAGATATGTCTTCTGCAGCTTTGCTATTTGCACGCTGCACTTATTATAATTCAGTACTCTTACCTTTTAGCTGATATTTTTGTGGCCATTAATGTTCCAAAATAACAAGACAGAGTAGCCATTATAAGTTATTATTCCCAGCTACTATATATGACAGCTTTTTAAAACATCTATTTTCTATTTTCAATTTCTGTGTTACATTCACCCACTAACATTTGGCAGATTGATGTTCTATACAGTTGTTTCTTGTCATCTTCATTTGAACCTATGTCACGTTTTAGAATATTTTTTTCCTTTAATGAAAACCTTCAAAGAAAACCAAATGCACTCCCAGAACATCTCAACCTATTAACTTAAAATACACATACATCTTCAAATGATGAAGTTTAACCCTCATGATAAGAGCAATTTCCCAAACTGACAGCTGCACTCTCAGGCATTACCTACCCTAAATGTAAGGTAATCTATGACGGATATTACAGCCTGTACTCCTAGTTAAACTAATTGCTGTCTGTTCTTGTCTTATCTTTATACCCATCCCATATCTCAAAACAGTTTGTATGCTTTCAGAAAACATTAACTTTTGGCCTTAAAAATAGTGCACTGTCTATCTTTAAATAAAACTACATTACACAGTGCTCTAGTAAATGCACTGATGTATTTACATACCAGTAAAGCTGCTGTCTTGCATTAACTTCCAGTAATTTCAACCTTTATTTTTTACTGAGCTGCTTGCCCTTGTACCTTTTAATTATACATGTTCTGCAGTAAACAAAGTCAGAACTCTCGAGATGTACTGGCTGTACCTGCAGTTAGCCTCTCTCCATGGAAGCATAAGAACAGAATGTACAATGCACCCAGCAGCAGACTTCTCAACCCATGCTGACCATTTATTTGTTAAAGGAAAAAGTTTCACTGCATTCACAGTGTTATCTTATTTTTTTAAGGCCCACTTGCTTAAACAAAAAAAAACTGTGCTAAAGTTTAGCAAAAGGCATTTATCCAGATGCTCAACAATGCAAAAGTAAGACAAAACATCTCAACTTTACATATATTATATAATCAGTGCACTTTTACAGTAAATCTCCCACCCAAACAGCCCAGGATTACAGCATATTAACCTAAACATGCTTTTGTCCAGCTCTCTTCTCTTTTTACATTGTAATGCCTACATTTTAATGCTAAAAAGTACTTGTTAAAAATAATTGTTTACTTTAGCACATAGAACAATCACTGAAAAGTCATCCTCATCCCCCTCACTTCAGATACCCCTGATTACACGCTACATAAATCTCCTTTACTATATGACATGCAATTTATATCATGATATTTTTTACAAAAATATTTTACTTAGTTACTTTTTTTCTTTTTAGTGTCCCTCCAAATACTAATGACATGAAATGGTGTATATATTTTTCAGTCCACACACAAGTTTAACAAATTTCAACAAAAGTCCAATCTCTCTCAACCACTTTTTCTTGGAAAGCCATGTTTTACAAATGTGATTGTTGCATTTTATAGTCTTACATTTAATTTACTAATGTCAGTGTTGCAGCTCTTCTTCCTGTTCATCTCCATCACCCAAACCCCGACTGTGGTTCAAGTCCAAGGTACTCAATTTTTCCTGTGCTTTTTTGTCTCTCAAGCATTTTCCTTTGGAACATAGGAAAATGTTTCACTGACAAAATCTTTGTAGGAGTTCTATTATCAGAAGAATGGGAAGCAGAGTCCCCTTATGTTTGATGTTTCACTTTTTGTTGGACAAACTTTTGTATTTCATCCTTAGCCTTTTCTGCATTGAGGAAGGTCTTTGATTCTCCAGGAAATTAATATTCTTAAGACTGCTTGATACAGCAGCTTTAATCTCACACACCTGCCTTGTGACATTCCCTGACTGTTGGGATAAATTTGCTTCTCTTCTGCCTGGCGTACAGCAAATCATTTTCCACAAACACTCTACTGTCTCCAATTTTTAATACTTTGCCACAGTTTTATGAGAATCAACTCTTTCTGCTGTTAAGATTGCATCTTTATTAATACAGGTCTTGGCTGCTTCCTCATGGTCAGGTTTGGAGCACACACATAATGTGACTTTTCAATCAACAAATCTTGCAGTGGAATACCTGTCCAGTTTCTTAAATTAAAGCAGTCCGTTCATTCCAATTTCTCTAGTACAGCAAAAAATCTCATGTTTTCTCTGTGCGCTCTGTCCTCTTATAGGTTCATAGGATTATACTAGGCTACTGGCACAGAGGCCCTTATAAGCCTAGCCAAGAATTTTGCCCTTGTTCCCTCAAAGTCAGCACCTGTTTCCCCTGTCCAGCAGAGACACAGGTGGGATCCCAGGGGTATATTTTCGTTTCCCATCCAGTCATCCAGGTTCCTCTTAAAAAGAGGTCTAGAGAAGTACACTGCTTGATATGGAGAGGGAGTCTATTCCACAGATGGGGGGAGTCTTTGAGACACAAATCTATCCCACCAAGTTCTATTAATGTCACAGACCAGGTTAAGGTCTTGTGTGCAGGTTGCACAAGTGTAGATTTTCTTACAGATATGCAGCAACTCCATCAAGGCTGAGCCTGAAATGGCCTTGTATGCCAGACACAGGTCAACTCTGAGCAGTCCGTATGAGACTGAGTAGAGGGACATGGCTTTTAACCTATCAGTATAGGATAGGTGTTTGAGACCCTGGATTTTCCTGGTCAGGAATCTCTGTGGTCTCTCCAACTGCTGCATGTGCTTGGCAAGGTACATGCCAAAGGGGGCACTGTACTCGATAATGGGTCTAATAAGGGAGGAGTACAAGCATGTTATGACCTTCTTCCTGGATGAAATACACTAATTTATGAGGTGGGCCATGTAGAAAACCCTTCGTACATCGGAGGCAACGTGGTGGTCAAAAGTCAGGCTGCTTTCAACCTGGGTGCCCATGTCCCTCTCAACTGACTGCATGCTTATTACGTTATTAATGTGATAATTAGTGGGGATGACATTTTCCCTAAAGGGAATAATGATGCATTTCTTGGCATTCAGTGTGAGGTCATGTTTCTGGCACCAGTCATTAGTTTGGGTAAGGCCCTCTTGGAGGTTGTTCACATCACTACCGGAATTTAAGACTGCGCCCAGTTTGCAGTCATCTGCAAACTTGGTCAGCCACAGACAACTGGTTTTGGCTTGCACCTCAGAAAGGTATATCCCAGTAGAGGCCCCAAGACCGATCGCTTGGGGTACACCACACGTTACGGGTCTACTACTAGAGGCAGCTTCCCCTACTTTGAGTGGGTTCTATCATTGAGACAGTTAGCTACCCATCTGCTAACATACGGGTTGATGCCCAGCTGGGAGAGTATCTATTATGCCCAAGTGGGGAATAGTGTCAAATGCTTTGGCTAGGTCAAGGTAGGCGGTGTGCACCGTCTTCCCCTCATCCAATGCTTTAGTGACTGTTTTGAAGAAGTCGACCAAGTTTAACAGATATGATCTCCTTTTGACAAAACCAAACTGTGTGGTGTCAAGCATTTGAACGTTGCCAATGTCCTTGTTTATAAGGTCCATGACAATGTGTTTCATGGCCTTGCAGATCAGGCTAATTAGGCTGATGGGCCTACTGCCTGGGTCAGTGGACGTTCCACCTTTGTGTAGAGGGATGACAGTGGCTGTCCTCCATTCAGCTGGAATGAAGCCAGTGCTCAGGCTTTGTTTGAACAGGGTATCCAACAGAACTGAGAGCTCATGCCTGAGTTCATGTAAAATACAGTCAGGATGTTATTGGGTCCCATGGAGACTGTATTTTTTGCCTCTGAGTAGGTATTAAGGACCTGCTCCCTGGTGATGAGGGGATGGGGAAAGGTGCTGGGGATGTCCTGGTTTACTGATGGGGGGGCAGGGGGGGGGTGAAGTTTTCACTGAAACTGTCTGCCAGCAGGTTGGCTATATCTATGGCATTTGTGTATGTGGTGTTATTGACCACCAGTTCAGAGCAGATTTGGGTGTTGTCTGAGACCGCGGACATATGTGAAGAAGGCCTTGTGATTGTCCTTGGTGGATGTGGCCAATTTGGATTCAAAGTCAGCCTTAGAGAATTTCAACAGTGACCTTATCTGCTTGTTCAGACAAAGGAGAGAGACTGCTTCCAACTTGGCACCTGCTCCTTCCTGGCCCTGGACAGCAACTTTTTCATTCTATTATAGAGTTTGTTTATTGCTTCTGTCCACCAGAGAGGTTTACTCTTCCTTAAGGAAGATAATTTGACCCTGTCAGGTATTGCTGAGTCCATACAGCTACGTAGGTGCTCATATAGTGTTTTGGTGTATGCTTTAACATTAGGGCTAGTTCCAACTGAAGGGACTGTGGCTGTGAAGCAGTTTATACCTGCTCTGAGGAGATAGTCAGCTTTGGAAAAGTTTTTTCGTTTGACCCTGACAAGGGGGGAGTCAGGGGAGATGGTGATTTCAAAAGTGATCGCTTTATGGTCTGATCTTACCAAGGAGGATGACACTGTAGGAGTGCTACAGTGGCTACTCGTGTTGGTTAGGACCAGGTCCAGGATATTTTCACCTCTCGCAGGGGTGTCGACCAAGCTGAGCCAATGCAATGACACTGACGAAGTCGAGGAATCTCTGGGTATTCATGTTTGGGCTAGGTCTTCCACTCTATGGCTGAGTAGTTAAAATCACCCAGGATCAGGGTAGAAGGTTGAATCTTGATGGATTCAAGTAAGTCCAGATAGGTGAAGTGGACGTCCTAAGTCATGGTTGGGGGTCTGTAGCTAGCTATGATTTGAATAGGTGTTATGTCAACAGTTCTCCTGTGTGTCATACCGTATGACCAGCCTGGAGGTGTGTACGTCTTTTGACAAATATTGATACACCACCTCCTTTGGCTTTGTAGCCCTCCATTTGGGGTCTAAAAAATATGGTAGGATGAGTAACCTGGTAAGGTTCGGGTGCTCTACACAGCTCTGAACCAGGTTTCAGTGACTGCACAAATGTCAGCATCCTCCAGGGCAAGGAATGCTTGCAATGAGTGCAGTTTCATGCTAAGACACCTAGCATTTAGCAGCATGACCTTTAAATTTTGTTTCTAAGAATTTTTCATGTTGGTAATTTTGTGCTCATGAATTTGCCTAAAAAAGGCACTATGGGGGAGGGAAGAGCCTTTGCCAGAAGCCTAAAGCCCAGGGGAGAGAGATGAATGCCATATCTGGCAAAGCATAGTGGTCTGTCAATCGTCTTCCCAGGCTGTCCAGTACTGGATCCCCCTAGAATGACATCAGAAACTAAGCCAATTGTTAAAGTCAATCATTTTCTGTTTGTATTGCAGTATCATTCTAGGTGACAGTAGAATGCTGCTTAAGGCTAGGGACATACCTGCCTGGGATACATATTCAGCAAGCTCAATCATGTCTCTCTTCATATAGTCGAGAGAGGTAGGTCTCAAGTTATTCACACCAATATGGACTATGACAGAGTCATAACAGTACCTGTTGTTAAGAGACCTGAGTGGGTGTGTGATATGGTGGATTCTAGCACCTGACAACAACATACTGTGACTTTCCCCTTGTCTAGCCTGGTGAGGGGCATCTGTGTGTCTCACAATAGAGTCTCGTATGACTAGTATGGTGGGTTTGTGGTTGGGTCTTAGAGGCTGTGAGACAGAGACGTGTGTACTATATGTGATGCTTGGTGCTGTGGGCTGTGATATGCATGTGTTTTTGCTTCGGAGGTCTCTTGTTTTAGGTATGTTTTTGCTGAGAACGCCCGCATATGGCGGAGTGTGTTGTACAGATGTGGGTGGTGTTCGAGGTGTGGTGTTCATAGTGTTTGTACAGACAGTCTTCTCAGTGTCAGACGTATTCTTAAATCTACCATTTTTAAAATGGCTCTTCTTGAAATGTGTCATACTTAGCCAGACATGCCTTCATTTTGACCTCTGATTTTACAGTTTTATCAGTTCATCTGAATAGCTGTTTAAAGATTCTTCCATTTTCCATCCTTTTGTTATTTGAGATGATATATTACTTCAGTGCTTCTTTTATTTTAATCAGTTCTGAGCACATTTGATTTATTTTTCTTCTAAATTACTGAAAGCCATCTCTTGTATCAAAACTGTACCTTGAGCTTATTTTTGGTGAACAGCTGCAGGACTCCTACCAGTCAGTGTTTCCTCTTTACCTTTTCTACCTCATTTTCTTTCATATTCTCCAAGTTTCTTCTTTGCTAGCATCCAGGCAAGTGTGATTACTAGCCAATAACTGAATCTTACTAGAACTAGGAGAATTACTAGCCTTTATCTCTCAGTTTCAGTTTTCACACTGGGAGAGCTAAAATCAAGCGGTTTAACATTGTCCAGCCATCTTGGAAGTCCAACTTAAAGGAAATCTTGATAGAAAACACTTTAATGACAAAGTGTCGCAGAATCATGGGGACCTTGGGGAGAAATACAGATTGTGCATGGAAAGCAAACAACTGTACTTAATAAATTTGCTTTTAAGCCATTTTTAAATGTCAGTAAATCAAGCAAAGAATTTTGACTTAAGATGATCAATTCTTGGATATATTTTTAAGTTAGTGGCAAATTCCAGTCTGGAGGTATAACATACAAAAGATGCATATAACCAGAACTTTTTAAGCAATGAAGGGTACATTTTTGCTCATACTCTAGATGCTTGAAGAACCAGTCTGAATTATTAAATTGTCACAATGAAAAGGAACCACAAAGGTTTCTGATGATAATTACAAAAAGATGTGCATCAAATATGTATATTGAAATCTGTGTTGAAGTCCAAATTCTACTTACCATGTACTTGTCCACTAGCTCAACAAGCTTGCCACTAGGAAAGAATGCATTTGCCAAATCTTTTATCCCCTGGATTAAACTGTTTAGCTGAAAAGAAATACAAAGAATTGAGAAGTGAAAATAATACATACAATAAATGATCAAGCTTTCATTTAAAGCCTTAACAGAAAGCAGCTTACAACTAAGTGCTATCTCATGATTTCTATACTATGACGTGGGAAGGTTCCAGTCACACCTAAACCTAAAAACCTGCAAAGCATACTTCGTCTAAGCATAACTTCAGAAAACAAAGAATAGTTACTTCTTCCTGAATGAGATTACAAAGCCCTGCCCAGAAGGACTGAAACAAAATGTATTGCAGCATGGATCATTGGGAACAAAAAGGCTGGGCAGCAACTAATTTATCTTTTTATTATAACTAACTGATTACAATTTAAAAATGGTTAATTCAACAGAGCAAAGCTTGTTCTCAGTAAAGATCTGTGAATGCATTTCTTTCAATGAGTTTTAATCATGGCTTTGGCACCAGTCATTTGTGTTAGGCCCTCTTGAAAGATGTTGATGTGATGGGGCAAATCGATCAAGGCCCCTATTTTACAGCCATCTGCAAACTTGGTGAGCCACAGGTCTTTGACATTAGCCTTGACTTCCGAGAAGGAGATGCCATGGCCCAACACAAAGCCCTGGGGTACTCCACTGATGACCGGTCTCTTAGTGGAGATGACTGCACCAATCCTGACTTCTTGGATCCTATTTGTGAGCCAGACAGCAATCCAGCCAGTTATGTAGGGATTTTTGCCTAGTTATCAGAGTTTATCAACAATACCAGAACTGGGAATTATACTGAATGTCATGGTCAGGTCAAAGTAGGTGGTATGCACCATTTTCCCCTCATCCACAGCCTTGGTGACCTTCTCAATGTCTACCAGGTTAAGGAGGCAAGACCTTCCCTTAAAGCCAAACCCAGATGAGTCCAGTGTCTGTAGGTTGCCAATGTCTTTGTTGATCATTTCCCTGATAATTTGTTCTACGGCTTTGCACATCAGACTGATGGCTCTGAAGCTCCTGGGGTCAGCTGATGGCCCACCCTTATTAAAAGAGGGATGACCATTGCAACCCTCCATTCACCTGTCATGCAACCTGTTTCGAGGCTGTAGTAGAAGATCGCAGCTGTCATAAGTTATATAGTTTAGGCTATTTAGGAGGCAAAAGGGGACACTGTTGGAGCCCAATGAAGCAAGGTTTTTGGCCTTGGCGAGCACCACCATGATCTGCTTCCTGTTTGACAGTTAGGGGGGATATGCTAGAAGTGATTTCACAGGGGTAAGTGGGGGAGGGAGTGTGGAGTGAAGTTAAAGAGATAAATTTATCAGCCAGTAGATCTTCTATGTCACCCAGGTCACTGAAGATCGTGCCATTTACCAACAGTTCTGCACACTACTGAATATTACCTTTAAGGTTCCTGACAAAACTAAAGTAGGCCTTGTGATTGTATTTAGCCTGATCACGTAGTGTTAGACTTTATTAGACCTTTTAGTTTCTTGTTTAGTTGAATCAGAGAGCTGTTGTCTCGAAGAGAGTTGCCCTTTCTGCTTTAAACCAGGACTTCTTTTTCTTTTTGTTATATACCGTTATGGTAAGGATTTCATCATGAGGGTTTGCTTTTTGTGTCAGATTTGGGCTTAGTTCTGGTGGGTACGGCAGCCTCAATGCAGTCATTCACATGTTTGTACAGGGTTTTTGTGAATAATTCTACATAGACAGATTTCTTGGGGGTTTGGGACAGCCCTGAACTTTGACAAACTGTTGCTTAATAGAATATAGTTTGTTTTGGAATAGTTCCTAAATGTTACAGGTTAAGTTAGGTTTTCTGGGTTGAATTTTATTTAGAGGGAGACAGCTTTGTGGTAGTAACAGTGTCTTATCAAGCAACAGGCTTCACAATTCAGTTAAATATTTTACCATCAACATAGTACTCCTGGCTTAAATGCTGCTAGTGGACATTCACTCCACAAAATCTAACAGTATAGCCAGCTTAGGTACTTGCAATACCCATAGCTGCAAGGGGGGCCCTTAATCACACTTGACTGTGTTGTGATCCCACAAAAGCTGCTGCTGGTTGAGGAAAAATGAGGTGAAAAAAATCCATTAATTTCCTGATTATGATCTTTAACCTGAACAGGTCTGTGATATGATCCAGTTAGGATAAAGCTGATAAAGAACATAAGCAAGTTAAGAACTAGAGTGATCAGGAGCCCAGAATGACTGATCTCAGTGCACACCTTGACTTTATGAAAAGCTGATGTTTCTGATCTTCAGGGATGGTTTTCTCTTTCATGGAGTTTTTTAAACATTGGCATAACACCAGCTATTACAACTTTCAACTTCTTTGCAGATTCAGCCTATTATCTATAATAGCAGAACAAAGGCTTAAAATCAGGAACATGTTTTAAATATTACTCTAATACAATTAAAAAGTCAATAGTATAACAACTTTTGCATCAACATGCAGTGTTACACAATGTATTGCTATTTGCTGAAATAAGTACAAAACTAGTATTGCTATGGCTTACGCTTGTGTGTGTATGTAAAAAATATCAGTGATTTTTATCTGTGCACATACCCAGTAATGCCAGGACACATACATTTGTCTTCTGGGTATCAGTAAAAAATGTAGCTAACAAGTAATTATATTTCAAAAGTAAAGAATAAAATACATCACAGAACACTCCGACACTTAGATCTTCTAAGAGTCTTAGAGCCCCCACTCCCCAGACTGTATAACTGGATACAGGCGCTCCCTTAATCATTCTTGACTGTGTGGAGGCCCCACAAAAGTGTTGCTGGTTGGGGACAAATGGAGGAAAAATGTATTAATTTTCTGATTATACTCTTTAACCTGAACAGGGCTGTGATATGACCCTGTTAGGATAAATCTGATAATGGCCTCTGCTCTCATCTGCACCAATTCTAAATCCAGCCTGATCAGATGTGTGTGTACAAAAAACTGCTGTAGATTATGTGCGTGTGTGTGTGGGGGGGGGGGGGGGTTGCGTGGTTGTTACTTCTTTAATTTTCATCACAGTCAAAGCTTACAGGTGTGCACATGAGATTATTATTAGCCTGTGTTTGGGCTGAGGACATTGTGGTCATTGTGACCATGGTTCATAGGTTCATACTAGGCTATCTGCCCTAGGGCATTTATAAGCCTAGCCAGAATGTGTTTGGCTTTCGCCACCCATTTTAAATTTATTTTGCTATGCCCTTTTTCGAGGTTAGTATACTGTGCCTCTGTCTAACAGTGACACAGAAGTGATACCCGGGGTAAACCTACGATCTCCCATCCACTCATCAAGATTCCTCTTGAAGAGAGTCAATGAGGGACTCTGCCTAACCTGGACTGGGATTTTATTCCAGAGTGAAGGGAGCCTCTGGGTTATGAATCTATCCCTCCAGCATGTCCTATTTATTTCAGTGCTGAGGTTCAAGTCTCTCGAGCGCATAGCTCGATGGGATTTGGATTTTCTGAGGTGCAACATGTCCATTAATTCCGGGTTGGACATGGCTTTATACGTCAGGCACAGATCGCCTCTGAACAGGCAGTATGCCACTGAGTAGAGCTGGAGTTTCTTTAACCGGGCAGCATATGGCATCTTTTTCAGCCCTTTGATCCTCTTGGTGAGGTACTTTTGGGGTCTTTCCAGTTGCTGCAGGTGTCTGGTAAGGTACATCCCAAAAGGGGCATTGTACTCAATTATGGGCCTGATGAGGGATGAGTAAAGAGGGATGAGTAAAGAGGCATGAGTAAAGAGGGATGAGTAAAGAGGCACGATGACCTCCCCTCTGATCTAGATGTGAATCCCTTCATAATTAGGTGGGCTATATAAAATGTTTTTCTAACCACTTTGGCCACGTGGTTGTCAAATGAGAGATTGCTATCAACTTGGGTCCCCAGGTCCTTAATTACTTCTTCTGTACTTAATGGATTACCACCTATGTGGTAATTTGTGGGCACTTTGCTTTTGCCAAAGGGGATGACTATACACTTTTTGGCATTTAGCTTGAGGCCATGGCTCTAGCACCAGTTGTCTGTTTCTATGAGGCCCTTTTGGAGGATGCTTGTGTCGGCTGGAGAGTCGATTATGGCGCCCAGTTTGCAGTCATCTGCGAACTTGGTCAGCCACAGTCCTTCCGTGTTGGCCTGTACCTCCGAGAAATATATACCGAACAAGAGAAGTCCCAGGACTGAGCCTTGTGGGACACCACTTGTAACTGGTTTGGAGTCTGACATGGCTCCAGCAATTCTAACCATGTGGGTTCTGTCCTTGAGCCAGTTTGCAATCCATCTAGTGACATTTTCTCCCAGACCTCAGAGGTGTACAAAGAAGGTTTCAATAGCTTGTGCAAGGAGCAGTGTACTGTCTAGGAGCAACAAAGTAGAATACATTACTGTAACCATTTTTTCACTTTCGTCACAATCACACTTCAGGCATGTATGCAAGAAGCTGGATTTGACAATCTGGGTTGAGGAGTGAGGAGGCAAGCTATGCATATGTACGTCAACAGTCACTTGAAATACACAACTGTGGCAATTTGAACCTCACCCCAATCTAACACCAGAGGGATGCATAAGCTGGCAGTTTCCAGATAGGACGTGTATCTAGACAACAACTGGCTTGTTAGTTTATTGTGAATTACTATTTTGTCATCCTTGAACATTAAGCCTTTGGTACAACTTAACGTCGTCCCTGAAAAAAAATGTAAGACTGAAATTCTTCTCTTATTCCTGATTTTTATTTAGGCTACCATTGGATTAAAATGTTGAGAAAATGCTCTAAATGTATTTCAGAACATGTATAACCCAATAGCTTCCAGGGGCTCTGGCTTATTTTCTAAATGGTTATTACTCTGCTTACTTGGTCAAGAAAGGTGTATTAAAAGGATGCAAGGAAAACTAAAGCTGAACAGCAACACAATTTCTTTCTTTCTTTAATCAGAATTTGTGTTCAAGCCATCATTACATGAAAAGGTTGCGTAAAAAGGAAAAAAAATGCGATTCAGGGCATATAGGAATTCATGGCTTCTTGAAAAAGCTGAAGAGTATGGTGTGAAACTTACAAGAACACTCTAAATAGCATACAGAATGAATGATGCCTCTGAATAATACTTGTATTAGTTGGAAAGACTGACATAGTAACAGTGCCCTGTGAGGCCAGTGTCATTAAGACTGAGGCAGTTATGCTTAGTAGTTCTTTTGGACTAAATGTATTTATACATCTGAAACTTGATTCAAAAACGAATAAAATACTCACGCTCATTCATAATCAGACTTCCCACTGTAGTCAAAAGAAATGTTAGAATGAAACATTAATGATGTACCACAACAAAAACAGCTACAGATATCACAAAACTGAAGACAATGGCCATCAGAAGATTGCCATGACACCATAATAATTACAAAGCATTTGCCTACATTAAAGAAAAACGCCCTACTTTTCAAAATGGAAAACAGAAGTTCTAAGAAAGAAACTGAAATACAATCCAAGTAATATACAGTTCTCTCATGTGGGACCACGTAAAGTTTTTGCAGACGGATGTATGATCCAGGACTGGACTATTGAGCCAGCTCAGGACAGTACAATGTGCACATTTGGTAGAGACCATTAGTTTCATAGTTTAGTACTAGGCTATCTGCCCTGGGGCATTTATAAGCCTAGCCATAGTGATGTGGCTTTCGCCACCCCATGTAATGGTACAAAAGTGTACAGAATATATTTAGAATACTGTGCCTCTGTCTAGTAGTGACACAGTGAAGACCCCCTTACATAATAGAATTAGTTTACTGTGCCTCTGTCTAGTAGTGACACAGAGATGACCCCCGGGGTAAACCTACGATCTCCCATCCACTCGTCAAGATTTCTCTTGAAGAGAGTCCGTGAGGGGCTCTGCCCAACATGAACTGGGATTCTGTTCCAGAGTATGGGAAGCCTCTGAGTTATGACTCTGTCCCTCCAGCATGTCCTATTCATATTTGTGCTGAGGTTTAAATTTTTAGCTCTCGTTCTGATGGATTTGGATTTTTTGAGGTGGAGCATGTCCATCAATTTCTGATTGGACATGGCCTTGTACGTCAGGCACAGATCACCTCTGAGTAGGCGGTATGCTACTGAATAGAGCTGGAGTTTCTTTAGTCTGGCAGCATATGACATATGTTGGAGACACTTGATCCTCTTGGTGAGGTACTTTTGGGGTCTCTCCAGCTGTTGCAAGTGCCGGGTGAGGTACATACCAAATGGGGCATTGTACTCAATCATGGGCTTGATAAAGGAGGAGTATAGGGGTACAATGACCTCCTTTGATCTGGATGTGAATCCCTTCATGATAAGGTGGGCAAGGTAGAAAGTCTTTCTAACCACTTTGGCAACGTGGGTGTCAAATGAGAGGTCACTATCAACTTGGGTGCCCAGGTCTCTGATTATTTTTTCCGTACTCAGTGGGTTACTGCCTATGTGATAATTTGTGGGTACTTTGTTTTTCCCAAAGGGGATGACTATACATTTTTTGGCATTTAGTTTAAGGCCATGACTCTGGCACCAGTTTCAGTGAGGCCTTTCTGTAGGATGTATGTGTCAGCTGGTGTATCGACTATGGCGCCTAGTTTGCAGTCATCTGCAAACATTGTCAGCCACAACCCTTCCATGTTTGTTTTCACATCTGAGAAATAAATGCCGAACAAGAGGGGTCCCAGGACAGAGCCCTGCGGGACACCACTTGTGACTGGCTTTGAGTCTGACATGGCTCCAGCGATTTTGACTTTATGGGTTCTATCCTTTAGCCAGTTTGCGACTGGCTTTGAGTCTGACATGGCTCCAGCGATTTTGACTTTATGGGTTCTATCCTTTAGCCAGTTTGCAACCCATCTTGTGACATATGGATTTACATTTAAGCTGTTGAGCTTGTCTATGATGCCTGAGTGGGGTATTGTGTCGAAAGCTTTAGCCAAGTCCAGGTAGGCTGTATGGACTGCTTTGCCCTCATCAATGGCTCTAGTGACTGTTTCAAAAAAGTCAACCAGGTTCAAAAGGCAGGATCTGCCCTTTACAAAGCCGAACTGGGTGGGATCAAGTGTCTGTAGGTCCCCAATGTCTCTGTTTATGAGTTCCATAATGATTCTTTCCATAGCTTTGCAGACCAGGCTGGTTAAGCTTATGGGGTGGTAGTTACCATGGTCTGTAGAGGTGCCTCCCTTGTGCAGTGGGACCACTGTTGCTGTACGCCAGTGTTCAGGTACATATCCTGTAGTAAGGCTAAGGTTAAATAGCATTTTTATATGCGGGTTTAGCTCCTCTTGGAGTTCACATAGCACGCAACCCGGGATACCGTCAGGTCCCATTGATGCTGTGTTTTTAGCTTTGCTGAGGGCGGTTCTCACCTGGACATCTGAGATGACAGGGAGGTTACATTCAGCTGGGATAAGTGTTTCTTCTTTTGGGGGTGAGGGAGGGGAGAAAGTTGCACTGAACCTGTCTGCCAGAATGTTGGCAACATCCGTGGGTTCAGTGTATTTTTTGTCATTGTGAACTAACTCTGAGCATATCTGAGGGTTTCCGCCTAGGTTTCTAACATAGCAGAAGAAGGCCTTGTGGTTATCTTTAGTGTCCATAGCGATTTTTCTCTCAAAGTTGGCCTTGGATGTTTTTATGAGAGAACGTAGCTTTCTACTAGTGCTGGTCAGAGATGCCTTATCTTTATGGGATTTTGCTCTGTCGTGCAGTAGCTTCCTTCTTTTGTTATACAATTTGTTTATGGCTGGGGTCCACCAGACAGGACGCCTGCCCTTGGTGGAGAGGGTCTTGGTTTTATTTGGGATTGCATGATCCATGCATTCTTGGAGATGTCCGTAGAAAGCATTTGTGAAGGATTCAGCATTGTGGGATGTGGTTTCCACTGGCCCAGTGGGCTTAAAGGATACCATCTCAGTCTTCAGACGTGTAAAGTCGGCTTTTGAGAAGTTTTTCACTGTAGTCTTTTGTGTTGGGGGTGGAGGTGGGATATGTATATCCAGGGTGATTAGTTTGTTGTCAGATCTCACTAGTGAGGGGTATACTTCCAGTGTGGAGCACTTTGTCCCCATGTTTGTGATGATCAGGTCTAGTATATTACCTCCCCTTGTGGGAGAGGTGACTAGCTGTTCCATTGCATTTGAATTTATGAATTCCAGGAACCTTTGGGCCAGGGTGTTAGGGCTAGAATAATGCACCCAGTCTATGTTAGGGTAGTTAAAGTCTCCCAATATGATGGTGTTTGGTGAGACATTCATATCCTCCAATGTCTTCAGGAAGGCTGAATGGGGTTCTTGAGATTGGGAAGGTGGTCTGTAACATGCTTCCAGTTGTACAGCGGTTTTGCCTACGGTTAGTTGCACCTGGATGGTCTCTGATGCTTCATGTGTTGCCACTAACCTGGAGGTGTGGGTGTCCTTGATGAATATGGACACTCCCCCTCCCTTTTTAGTTTGGCCCGAATTTTGGGGCCGAAAAGCATGATACGAGGTATAGCCTGGTAGCGTTGGGGACTTCTTAGAAGCCTTGAACCAGATTTCAGTTACTGCACAGATATCGATGTTCTCCATACTGAGGAGTGCTTCGAGAGCCTGCATCTTGAGATTTAGACTTCTGGCGTTGAGCAGCATTACCCTTAATTTTTTTCCATTTTTGTTTTCTAGGGAGGTGGGTTTGTCTTTTGAGCCTTGCCTAAAAAAGGTCACTATGGGGGTGGCAAGAGCCTTAGCCAATATCCGGAAGCCCAGTGGTGACAGATGCAAGCCGTCCCTTGCGAAGCAGCGTGGCTTGTCCAGCATGTCATCCCAAGCAGACAGACATTGGATCCCCCTAGAATGACACCAGTAATTGAGCCAATTATTAAAGCTGATCATCTTGTCTTTGTATTGTGGCATCATTCTTGGTGAGGGCAAGATGCTGCTCAGGGTCAGGGTCATACCAGCCTGGGCTACATAATCAGAGAGCTCCTCTAGGTCTCTTTTCATGTAGTCCAGGGAGGTATGTCTCAATTCACGCCGGCATGGACAATGACGGAGTCATATTTGTACTTGCTTTGGAGTGACCTGAGTGCGGGTGTTATGTGGCAGATCCTAGCTCCAGATAGGCAGCTCACCGTTACCCTCTCCTTGTTCAGCCTGGTAAGCGGAACGTCAGTGTGTCTGACTATAACAGTCACCTATTACTAGTGTATCAGGCATGGTGTTTGGCCTTAAGGGCTGTGATTGTTTGACACTGATTTACTGAAATATGTGTTGCATGTGTTATGTTTTGAGGTGGTGGATTTTTGGGTGTCTGCTTTGGGAGCCTCTGTTGTTTTGGTAAGTTTTTTGTTAGAGCCTCCGAGTATGTTTTTGTGTTATTATGTGTTTGGTTTGCAGTTGTGGTTGGTCTATGTGGGACTGGGTTTGCTGTGTGTGTGGTTACCTTCTCCTGTCTGGTCTTGCCAGTCCTGAGTTGAGAGAGTTCCGTCTAATGTCAAATCAAGGGACTGCTGAGATTTACCAGACGCCGCAAGATATGGGTTTTTTTAGCCATCAGATGAAATGTGGAGATGACACAGAGAAGGAGGCAGGGAAAGGTATGAATGTTAGAGTTGGAGAGAAGGGTTTCTTTGTGAAGTTAAGTTCATATATAGGAGACGGTTAGAAGAAGATAAAAGATGAATAAGTGGAAATGGATGAATGTGAATGATTATACGACACGCATTACAAGAATGCAAATATTGCAAGGACCCACAGCTGTATACAGGTCGACTATTCCAGACCTACAGGTAGAATTTTATTTAATCCCCTTGATATCACCAGGAATTTTATCTAGGTGACACCACACCATAGGGGTGCGCCCAGAATAGGCATTCATCAGGATGTTCAAAAGGATGCAGGTTAGAAACAATAAAAAAAAAAAAGCAACAAAAATGTTGTGGTATCCACCAAAACTACACAAAAAATATAAGAGCTTCATATGAGTAGTTTGAAAAAGGATGTGGGGAGGGTGATAAAAACATTTAAGCATCTCTAGTTTCAAGAAGGTGTGATGTTTCAAAAAAAAAGTGCAAGAATATGGTGGTAAGGTAAACATCACCAGGTGGCTTTAAATAACTACTTTAATCAGAAATGGTAGCTGGCCTCTGAAACAGCTTTCTTGAAGAGGCTGCAGAGGCAAAGCATTCAAGGAACTAAAGTAGTACACATAAAGCAATTCTTCCAGGAGGTAATGAAAAAAGTATGCTGCTGGTTAACTAAGACCTGCAACTTATTTTATTTTACTTTTACATCTGTTATTTTTTAACATTTGTTAACCAGGTAACTACGTTTCGTCAGAAGACCATTTTCAGGATTGAGCAAGGGCCCAGGAGGCAAAAAAAGAGACTATTACTACAAAAATAAAATGTAAAACAGTTGTGAAGATTAAATAAAATTAAGCACCAATAAAAGACAGTCATTACAAACAAATTAAAATGTAAAAAATGGTTACTAAAAGATTACATAGTTGTTTTAAACATTTTCATAGATGATAAACAGTCATTTAAAAATAAGTTAGATGCCTTAATATAACTAAGTAGCTCAGGCTGAAAAAGAGTAGTACAATCTGGAAGATAAGAAAATGGGCGGTCTACATCCAAAAAGTCATGGTCTGCCATCAAAATGCAATAAAAACATACTGTGCACTTGGAGGGTAAAGCTGAAATGATGACTAAAAATCGACTAGCATGCAACATTGGCAGGCAAGAGCCAGTCAGGAGAAGCAGATATTCCAAATACAACATTCAAAGAACAAGTAGAAAGGTCCCGATTAACATAATGCAAGCTGCATCAAATTTAAGGAAAAAATAATTATGTCTTGCAAACTAAGGAAAAATAACTGTAAACCTATCCTTAAGTAGAAGCGATTGACACCAGCACTCTTCAATGATGTAAAATGTTTGGTTATGTCAACTCAGAAAAGTCTAAGGACAATGTGTACAATCACATTTAGCTGATGAAGCGAAATTGTTTTGCAATTACACACTGATGCAATATATTTTAGAGGTGGCTTCAGTCACAACATGCAGCAGTCAGCATTCTGTATCAAGACTTTCTAAGGAACTGCTCTGCATTAACCACATGGAAAACAAGGCTCCAGACCTTTGCAAAGATGATACGTCCCCCACACACGAAGTTTAAAGTCATCTTGGACTTCCCTGCTCTCCCATTTTTTGTCAAGTATTTTAACATCAAACTACGATAAAGGGGATTGTCAAATGTTTTAATATGAGAAATAACGAATATTTCTTTAGGGGAGGTGCAGCTAAGGTGAAAGTCATGTGATCCTACAAACATATGCAGTCATCAGTAAAGCTTCTTTGCAAAAGCTGCTCTTACCTTAAGTCTCTTATTCATACTGGCAATACTTTTCAATACCGAAACACATACATGACAGTGTGCTACAAATAAACTTGTCGATGCCAGAAGCTGATAAAATGCAGTGCAGAGTGCATTATTCTGACCTACTCAGTGGCGGATTTAAGCTTTGGCACAGGGGCACCCCCCCCCCTCCATTAAAACTGGGAGACATGCCACCAAAAGAGAAGTACTTTTTCAATTTTGTACTGCTTTGGCGGTGCATTTTCCAATTTCAAACCATGGTGACATACAGAAGTATTTTATTTCACGGTCATAATCATGATCGGAAATGAAACTGGAAGAGCCAGGTCAGCTGATCATCCTCTGACCCCGAATGGCCCTTCCAATTGCATTTCCCATCATGGTTAAGAAAGTACACTTCGCAGGGAAAACAAAAGGACGGTCTTGCTAGGAAATAAAGACCAACTAAAAAAAAAAAAAATAATAATAATAATAAATTTAGCACAGATTTCAGCACTTGTAAAGCAGCTTCTCTCCAGTCCAGTAGTCCCACTGACTCACCAAGTAAAATGCAGCATCTGGTGAGACTGGGAAACACGTTTTTATAATCATAGCATGCAGTGAGATTTGGCCAGTCTGTTGTTGCATAAAAACATGAACTAGAACGAAAACCAGGTGTGTTACATTTTACAGGGAGGTACACTGCTCCCAAATAGCAGTGCAAGTCCACACTTCAGTAATTATAAACTAAACTCATGAGCTGTTGAATTTGCATGTTGGCAGGCATATTTTCTGTATGTGAATTTGTACATTTTTATCAGAGTAGGAGAACTGCTAACAATAAGAAACTTTTGTACAGCTGCTTACAAATTTAAACATCTACAAACGTTTTCCTCAAAGATGACGTAACACTTCGTGGACTGCTGATGTTTAATTTACTTTTCATTATTAAGTACTAAGTAGGTGGGAGGGGTACAGCAATACTAAAGCACTAAATTAAGTCTTATATTTTGTTTTATTCAATTGCTCTCTTTTTTTTTTTGTCATCTTTTGTAAATACTAGAAGGGAGGAGGTGTGAAAGTCGTAAGCCATACAGTTATGTACAGTGGCGACCCCTTGCAAAAATCCAAAGGTTGCTGCAGTGAGCATATGACTGAGATGCTGCATTGTACACACATCATCCCTTTTTATGTATTCTAACTCCAAGGTTGCTGGGGCTTCTGAGAACTTGTGTCCAGACACTTCTGATATATTTGTACCTTTTTAAAATTATATAAAAGTGCGTACTTTTTATGCATGTGTAAAATAGAGAGCGAGAGAGATGGCAAAAGACCCTGACGTCCCCGAAGTAAAAATTAGTGCCCCTGATCATAGCTGTCAACAAATCAGGGACAACTTCATACATAATCAGGAACACGTTTAAAATATTAGCACTACTAACATGAGACACTGAATTAACAGAATAAGAGAATGTGAATTGATATACATTTTCTGAAGTAACTCAAGTGTATTACTCTAATTACTGCCATTATTCATTAAGTGTTATTCACCACTATTTCTCCAAAAGATTCCAGTTTAGGCGGGATTAACAGGGACAGAACTACAATTTAAGTGAAAATCAGAGGTGTTCCTGAAAATGAGGGACATTTGACAGGTATGTACCAGAAGGGTAGCAACATTTTTAAATGCCCAAAGTGGGATTTTGTTTTTCTTTTTGGGCAAACCACACTTAGAAGCAGGGGCAGAGCCAGAAATGTATATTTTGTATTCAGATTTTATGCTGTTGCCACCATCACCCATCTATCATTAAAGAAATATACTCAACTCTCAAAATGTTGCCCCATATACGTCAGAAAGGGAGTTGGTTGACAGGTGTCAAAAGAAGATGTCAGACTAATGATGCAATTCAACTGGTAACCAGAGTGTGGGGAGCTGCCAGGATAGGCGTCTTCTGCATAAACAAGGATGTTTCAGTATAGCTGTCAACCAATCAGGGTCAAACTCAGAAATAATCAGGGACACTTTTAAAATATTAGTACTATTAGCTTGAGATACTGACAGAACAAAAATATGAATTATTATACATTTTTTTTGAAGTAAAAGAAATCTATAACATTAATTACTGGCATTATTTATCAAGTATAATTTACCACATTTTCTCCAAAGGTCACTGATATTAAGAAGGATTTAGAGGAATAAAGCCAAAATGTGAGTCAAAATCAGGAACGTTCCTGAAAAATCATTCTTTCTCCATTCTGTTATCTTCAAGGACTATGTGGATTGTTCTGTGTATTAGCAGGAATGCTGGAATGAAATCATGACATTCAGCAATAATGGTACTTCACTGTTTTTTTTTTTTTTTTTTGTTGTTTTTTTTTGCAACTGTTCTCAGTGCATTGGTTTGATTACCTCCATTTTTTCTTATTGGATTGGAAAATTTCTATACTTAAGTAAGCAATTGCTGATATGAGTTAAAGTAGAATTTTAAATGACTTGGGACTATTTTGTTTGCTTCCCCTTGATGATCTTTACATTACTAATTATTTATTAAGTTACCTTATTCCTCCGTTTCATTTTAATTATTTACTTAGTTGGTAAGGGAGATTTGACTGAGCATGCATTCAGCTATTTACATCGGGTGTTTACCATTATTTTGAGTTTTTTTTTAGCTGAACATCTACTGATGTGCACTGGGCTGTTTTGTGTGGAGGGGGATTCGATTTATGCTCTTTGGCTTGTTATGCTGTTCATCTTTCTCTCTACCTCTTTATATAGATAGATTTCTCATTGTTTTGTTTTATTCTAGGACTGGACTTCTTATTAATAATACTTGATTTAAAAGTATATTCTGGTGAGCAAACAATTCTGTTTTGTGTACAATATTGACTGCATCTGCCACTCACGGGTTAGCCAAAGCAAGTATAATTTTTCTTTAATCCTCTTTTCCTCATTTCTGACTCCGCATTTATGGCTGTCTTTTATGACAACTGCATAACAGTCAAAAGAAAGTGGTGCCTTTTTTACTCCATCAGTATAAATAAACGTAAGATAAAATTATAGCAAGCCTTGTCAAATGTAGTATACTACAGAAAGTGTAGATAGTTTTAGTTAAACGTACAGGTTGCCTCAGTAAATAAAGTTTGCTCTGGGAAGGACCGTATAGCATCACAAAAACAAAAAAAAAATACTGCAGCTTCTGCCCTCTATGTATTATGTACATGTATCTCCTTCTGAATGCTGTGCTTCTGCATTGGTTTGTTTTTATGTTGCATTACTGGCATGACCCACTTTCTTTGTCAGTCTGTTTTATGTTGTTTACTTATTATTTGACAGAGGTATACTACTTGACTCTGTTCTGAACATGCCCACCTGTTCATTAATTTTTATGTAGTTTTACTCCTATTTTTATAAAAGAGCATGTTTATGCATTACTGAAATGCTAATTCATTCATTCATGAGGCACACTGTGTGAAATAATGCAGAGTTAGAAAAATACAATGCCATTACCCATATAGAACGCAATACACTAAAATATTATTGGTTATTAAACTGTGTAACATTTCTATATTTATAGTATTTCTCAAACCAGGTAACAAATTGTTCACCCTATGACTTGAAAGGTTAAATTATCTTTAGAAGATTCTATAATCATTAATAAAACTGTGCTGTAATTTTGGTGAAAAGTGCTTATGTGATCTGAAATGTCTTATAAGTCATTCTCCTTTCAGTCCAGTCCTGGGGTATTTAACTGAGGTAGCACAGATGGCATAGGTGAACCATTTTAAACCAAGGTATCATTATAGCTGAACCCTGATATCAATAAATCAGCTTCTTACAGGAATGCTGTCAGACAACTGTGTCTGGTGTATAGCTGTTGCTTGTGTGGTTCACAGGTATTTCTTTTTTGTCATACCAATAGAAATGTTTGTTTTATTTGACATTTTTTCTTTCCCTTTGGGTCTCTGCAGCTGACTATCAGCTGCCCTGAGGACCACTGCTCACTCACAGAGTCCACCAGGCTCCCCTTTCTCCTCCAAACTAACTATAATTCACGCTCAGGGTTATTGATCAGATTGAGGCACCTGAGTCAGCATCACAGTGATGCTGAGGAGTGTTTTTTCATGCCTGGTGTCTCCTCTTACATGCATCTGTAATGCCCAGAACTGGACATGCAATGGCACATCTTACTTTTATTTAATTTACTGTACGTTTAACACAGATATCTCCTCAAATATTCTCAGAGATAAGATGCAGAACTGTTTCTTGAGGCATTTACATTTTGGTTGTTTTGGATGGTTTAGACTGCCATTTGATTTTGTCATTTGAGTAGCATGTTAGGTGACTTTTATGGTCCTTTTGGGATACTTTAACTGTTGCTGACAGCTCATGCGGTAACTGCTTTAAACAGAATACCATACAGCTACACAAAACACTCCAACAAATTCTGTTCGGCTTGAAATGTTATTTGCCCAGTGTTTTGAGGCCACTGCTGTTGTGGTGAATTTAGTCAACTATTAAGATTCATTGTGCAGCCAGAGACTGAAAATTACAGAGTTGGTTTTCAAAGTGTAAAGAGTGGAGTATTGGTCCGTAGCTGAAATGCTTAGGTTGTGCTGACTGGTTTTCATTAGTTCTCTCTGCTCACTGTGTGTAGATTGCTGTTAAACAGTTCACTACTAATATACAGTAAACTCTCGGTTAACCAGCACCCATGGGGGCTTGGTAGATGCCGGATGACTGTAGTTTCTGGTTGCTTGAAAGTTACTATTAAAAAAAGGTCAGACTAATACTGTACCCTATACTATTTGTTTGGTTTGACGTGTTCTCAGGTTGGAGAGAGAGGGAATTTATTCCTATCTTCCTTTTTAAAACACTAAAACTCTAATAATGTAAGGTATGTTTCTGCAGGGGGGGGGGGGGCAGAAAGTGCAACACATGAAACTTGTACTGTATTTCTTTGAATTTCTTTTTCTGGTTGCTTGAGTTCCAGTTAACTGAGTGTTTACTGTATGTGGAATGGATGGATTTTGGAAATTACTGTCATACACTCCACAAAACAGTCTTAATTATATTGCAGTAGTAAAAGCTATGTGGTTATGAATGCATAGAGAATTAGAAGTTATGTACTCACCATAACGTTCCATCTGAGTAGGTGTCTTCATTTGTCTGCAACCTGTGGGTCTTGGATCCGATATCGGATCCGAGCCGGCAATTATTTATACAGCTATGGATCCAAGCTCCTAGCTCCTCCCCTCACCCATAATCCCCTGCCAACCCCAATTGACCTCAGATCAAGTTTGCCCACTTATATACCTGAAAGGGTATCCCAAAAAGCCAGGAATAATACTAATTCTTCTGAAGGCCAGGGGGAAGGAGGGGGGGGGGGGTGGTTGCAGACAAATGAAGACACCTACTCAGATGGAACGTTATGGTGAGTACATAACTTCTAAATCTGAAGTAGGGGCTTCATTCGTCAGCAACCTGTGGGACAGAGTCCCCAGCTACCTGAATCTTGGGCGGCCATCATGGAAGGCTGTTCCGGAACACTGCGGAGCCAAAGGATGCTTTACCTCTGGAGGTGACGTCCAACTTGTAGTGGTGAATAAAGGTATGAGATGAGGCCCAAGTGGCTGCCGAGCAAATATCATCCAAAGGGACTCTAGATCTGAATGCAGTAGAAGTAGATACGGAACGAGTAGAGTGAGCACGGACCCTTTGAGGTGCGGGCCTCCCAGAAGCTTCATAAGCTAGACGGATACATTGGGAAATCCAGTGTGATAAGGTGACCTTCGAAACAGCTTTACCCAAATTGAATTTAGAAAAGGAGCCGAACAGCTGATCAGATTGTCTGTGACCAGCAGTTCTATGAATATAGAAACGCAGCTGACTGTGCACATCTAATGAGTGCAGCTTGTATTCTCCTTTATTTTGGTAATTAGGGAAAAAAACAGGGAGATTGATGGACTGATTGATGTTGGTTTCTGAGGCCACCTTAGGTAGGAAGGATGGACTGGTCCTGAGGTACACTCTATCCTGATGAAAAACCAAATAAGGGGGTTTTACGGAAAGAGCTTGAAGTTCTGAAACTCTTTTCGCAGAGGTGATGGCTACTAAGAAAGCTGTTTTCCAAGACAGTATTTAAGATCAGCAGAGGCAGCTGGTTCAAAGGGGGAAGCAGTCAAGGCCTGAAGAACTAGCGATAGATCCCCAAGGGGGTATGGCTTCTCTGATCGGGGGCCTAAGCAAAAAGGTACCCTTGAGGAAGGTTTTACATAGTTTAGCTGACATCAAGGGACCAGTTTCGTGACCTACATGGTAATGTGAGATGGCTGACAATTGTACCTTGACTGTCGAACAGCTAGCCCCTTGATGAAAAAGTCCTGTAAGGAAGTCCAAAACTGACGTCAGTGGAGCAGTAAAGGGGTCCACATTATGATGCTCCACACAAACTGAAAATCGCTTCCATTTACTGCAGTAAACCTTCCTGGTGGAAGGTTTATGCGCTGCCACCAAGATGGCTTTGACCGGAGAGGAGATACCGGGAGTCCTAATTAAGAGTGGAACTGGAGCAGCCAAGCTGTTAGCTTCAGGCTGTCCAGGTTCGGGGTCGGTAAGCCTGATGGGTGGGAAATCAGATCCAGACTGGGATCTAGAATCCAGGGAGGATTCACCAAGCAAGACCACAGGTAAGGGAACCAAGTTTGTCGAGGCCAGAATGGGGCAATGAGGATCATCTTGCTCCCTAACCGAGAAACCGAGAGGCTTTCTGTAACATCTTTAGCATCAGGGAAAGAGGAGGATAGGCATAAAGTAGACCGGGCGGCCAAGCATGCACTAGAGCGTCTCTCGGGGCTTCCCCTGTTGGGGGAATCAGGGCAAAGAAGTTGTTGCATTTCGTATTTGAGGGAGAGGCAAAAAGATCGCAGCAGGGTTGCCCCCATTTTGCAAAAATCTGCTTCGCTACACGGGAGTTGAGAGACCACTCGTAAGGGGAAAGAATAGTGCGATTGAGTTTGTCCGCCAGGATGTTGGACCGTCCCGGAATGTGCGTTGCGATTAGAAAGTGGTTGGTGGAGATCGCCCATTCCCACACTCTCATGGCCTCTCGGCATAGAGGATAAGACCTGGTTCCCCCCTGTTTGTTGACATACCAGACAACCGACATGTTGTCCGTCTGTATCGCAATGGTTCCAGCAGGAAGAAGGTTGTGAAGTGCTTGCAACGCTAACAGCACTGCCCTCATCTCCAGAACATTGATATGCAGGGAGGTCTCCGAGTCGTTCCATGTGCCTTGGACTATTCTGCCTGAGCAATGCCCCCCCCCCCCCACCCGAGGCAAGAAGCATCCATGGTCACTGTGACTAGGGGAGGTGGGGCGCAGAAGGGCCGACCTGTATGGAGGTCTGGGGAATGCAGCCACCATAACAGGGCCCTCCTGCAAGCTTTGCTGATCGAGACAGGGTGGTGAAGAGGGAGAAGCTGGAAGGACCACTGTACTTGAAGGGTCCACTGTAATACCCTCATGTTTAGGCGAGCATATGGGAGAAGAGTAATCGCCGCTGCCATAGAGCCCAGTGCCCTCAGGACCAATTCCGCGGGAGGAGCTTCTGATTGGAGGATGGCCCGCACATGAAGACTGAGGTTGTGTAGTCGTTCCGAGGTGACGTAGGCTCGAAGACTTCTTGTATCCAACCTGGCCTCTATGAAGTCTATCACTTGTGTTGGAGCAAGGGAGGACTTGTCCATATTGATCGTAACGCCTAACCGGGGGGCTAGGCGAAGAAAAAAATCTCTGGCTGAGCAGAGTAGATGCCTTGTTGGGGCGGTAAAGAGCCAATTGTCCAGGTACGGGAAGACCTGCATTCCCTGGAGTCTCAGGTGGGCCGCTAACACTGCTAAAACTTTGGTGAACACCCTGGGGGCTGTCGTGAGGCCAAAGGGAAGGACCCTGAACGGACAGTGACTGGCTCCCAGCCGGAAGCGGAGAAACCTCCTGGATCGCCTGTCCATTAAGATGTGGCAGTACGCATCCTTGAGGTCTACAGAGCACATCCAGTCGTTCTCCCGTAACAGGGGGAGAATGGATTGAAGAGTGACCATTCGGAATTTCTCCTTGGTTACTGCCAAGTTCAAAAGGGAGAGGTCTAGGATAGGTCTCAGGTCCCCCGTCTTTTTTGGCACCAGAAAGAACCTGGAGTAAAACCCTAATCCGAGCTGGTCTGGGGGGACGGGTTGGATGGCCCCTTTTTGAGCAGCTGCCAGATTTCCGCGGCTGCAGCCTCCCTCTGATCGGGTGGTACATCGGGGAGGTTCTTGAGTCTGGGGACATGAGGCATAGGGATTTTGTAACCTCTGGATATAATCCGAAGCACCCAGCTGTTTGACGTAATGGATTCCCATGCCGCCAGGTGCCTCGAGAAACACCCCCCAACTGCCTCCAGAGTGGAGCAGTCGGGCAACCCTTCAGGGCTGTTGCGTGGGCCGATCAGAGAAGGATTCTCTGGACCCAAAATTTCTCAGTGCCCCTCTGCCTCTAGGGCGGCGTCCTCCCTGTCCTCCTCTGCCACGGAAGGACTGTTTTTTGTCCGGAGCAGGTTAGGAATGCTGTGATTTCCGGAACCACATCTTCTTCTGTCCCTTTTGGTTCTTGGAAAAGGACCTCTGGGGAGCAGAGAAGCGGACTTCGACGGCAGACAGCATCTTCCCGTCCTTCTCGCTCTGGACAAGTGTCTCGCGAACGGTTTTGCCAAATAAGGCAGAACCATCAAAGGGGGCATTCGCAAAGGACGCCTTAAAGGGCTCCGCGAAGTCACAATGTCGGAGCCAGGCCTGGCGCCTCATCACTAGGCCCGCTCCGCTGGCTCTAGCGGCTTCCTCAGTAGCGTGAGACAGAAGCCGCATACAGGTGTTGGAAACAGATCTGAGAGTGGCCATACGAGTGGAGTACAGTTGCTTGTCCTCCGCCGACATGGACTCCGGGGGGGGGGAAGCAGCGTATTCTTTGATAAGATCTCACTGCATCCTGATGACATGTGCCATGTAGTTCAGAGACCTTACCGAAAAGGTCGCTGAACTGAATACCCGCTTCCCAAGGCGATCCATCAATCGAGACTCCTTGCTCGGAGGATGGACCGAGGGACTCTCCTGAGGTAGTTCCCTCTTAGTGGCTGCCGTCATCAACATGGCATCTACAGGGGGACCCTTGCTCCAGTGGGGACGGTCTGCGGGGGGGGCTCAATATTCTGTCCGGGCGCTTGGGAATAGGCTCCACAGTGTCCGGCTCCTTCCATGCCCTAGTGGTCACAAAGTCCACCAAGGGGTCGGCCGGAGGGGACACCCAAGAGGTAGACGGGCCTGCTTTGAATTGCCTCCAGGAACACGGACTCGTTGGAGGAAGCCTTGGGGGCAGACCCCCCCCCCCCCAAGCCTAAGCATTTCCATGATGTCTCCAAAGTAGACATCCTTGGGGGGTGATCTTGGGGAGCCTTCCCCTTCATCCAAGTCCGTGTCCTCTGTTAAGGACTCAGGGGAGTCCACGTGCCTCCTCTTACACTTGTGCTTGCGAGGCACATCCTCGGGGGGGCTGTCCGAGGAGGTCTCGCCAGCAATGTTCTGTTCCAAAGGAACAACCTGGGACATTGAAGCAGGCTGTCCCTGTGGCTGGGTGATGGAAGCCTGGCTCAGCAGAGAGGGAGTGCAGGGCGGAGCCGAGACAAGGGACGGGGGGGGGGTCTGGATGCTCTCGACAGAGCCCTCTACACTACATCGAAGGCAGAGGGGGAGCCGCTCTCCCTGGGCTCCGAGAGCAGACCCCCACTCGGATCCAATGAAGGGATCGGAACCAGCGCCGAGACAGTCGGATCCGAGGGACCAGTCTGCTCCGACCTGGACGGAGCCGAAGGCACACTGAATCCCTCGGATCCGAAGCTCGGGCCATGGCTCAAGAGAGGTCGGATCAGACGATGGAACCGACAGACTCGAGGGCATGGTCAGATCCGAAGTACCCAGTACTGTCGGCGCCGACCCACCCCCGGCTCCAATGCTGCCCGGCTCCAAGCGCTCCGAACCAGAGAAGCGGGTCGGAGAAGGAGCTATCAGAGCAGAAAAGGTTGTCGAGCTCCCCCCCCCGAAGGGAGGGGAGGCAGGAGCACTCCCATCTGCAGCTGGGCCTGGATGAACCTTCTCATCATCTGGTCCAAGTCTGCGTCAGACAGGCTGTAGGTAGATCTCGACGAGGCCACCGAGGCAGGCCTGGATTGCCGCCTCGATGACCTCGACGGAGATCGGGTCTCCTCCTCCTCTGGTCCCGGGGAGAAGCAAGGTGATCGGAGCCGAGGAGGAGGAGATCTGGAAGCCGTGGAGGGAGAAGCCCGCTTAGCTGGGGGGGGTCGAAGCGGAGGCCTTGGCCCGCCGCTTGTGGTGCTTCTCCCTCTGTTTCTCCCTCCTGGCCTCCCTATCCTCCGGCGCTTTAGAGGGAGTTTGAATCCCGGCTGGAGGAAGGGGGGCAGGAGTGGCTACCACCACAGGCTGGGGAGGTGCCACGGGAGTAGCGGAGGCCGAAGCCGACTCCGGGGGCAAAAGTCCCGCCAGGACCAGCTTCGACCTCCGCTCTTTCAGTGCCCTGGGGTTGAACCCTGCACAAATCGTGCATCCTGAGGACAGGTGTTCAACCCCGAGGCACCGAACGCACAGAGTGTGGCCATCCGCCGGTGAAAGCTTATGGCCACTCTCGGCGCACTTAGAAAAAAATGGGCTTTGGGGCCTCTGACATTTTCTAAGGAAAGGACTACACATGCACACCAGGCCCCAAAACACAAACACACACACACACTACGACCAGCGAGGGGAGGAACACTAAAAAAAATAAAATTAAGAGTTAAAAGTTAACCTAAAGGGATCCTAAACACAGACTCAAGTTAAACAGGAAAGATTTTCTGTTTTTTAAACTAGTTTTTTAAAAACTTATCTGAAGTCGCCAGGAGCTCTGCAATCCAGCTGTCTCTCTAAAAGCGGCAAACTAGATCTGAGGTCAATTGGGGTTGGCAGGGGATTATGGGTGAGGGGAGGAGCTAGGAGCTCGGATCCATAGCTGTATAAATAACTGCCGGCTCGGATCCGATATCGGATCCAAGACCCACAGGTTGCTGACAAATGAAGCCCCTACTTCAGATCAGAAGTTAATGAACTTACCTATGAACTTAATGTCTGACTTTCTGAAAGGACTTCTTGCACTATGTGGTATGATGTAATATTGAGGTTTATTGAAATGCTGGATATTGGCATTACTGTAAATAGATCTCAGTGAAAAAGGCTATCATGATGGAATACAGCAATCTGTCACAATGCTGCATTGTAATCAGAAATAATATTCCTGCCGTCATGTTACATTTAATATTAATAGTAGAGCACTGTAACAAAAAAACAAATCATGGATTTTATTGAATAACCTCTTATGCAAATGAGTCCTTTTACTACACCACTCAGTGTAGTCGGGGGGGGGGGGGGGGGCAATTGGCTTGATTGAATAAAACTTTTAAATCCCTGACTAAATTCCTGGTTGCCCCTGTTTCCCAGAGGAGGAGGATGAAAATTGCAAATGCCCTGACATTTTAGGAAAAATATTATACATTTTTATATTCTATCTCAAGTATTTAAAGCACTATAAAACAACTAAAAACTCTACAAAAGAAACTAAAAATAGAAATAAAATGCCCCTGATTTGGCTCATTATTTTGCTCTGAAATGTTGAAATCCAATGATGCTTGAGCAAAAGGTGGTTGATTATAATTAACAAATAAAGACTTGCATTCATTACAAGTAAGAGATTTATTTTATTTCAAAAAAATGCAAGTTACATAATTTATTTTTATTTTGTCAACCTTCTAAATAAGTGTGACAAATGTTTTAGAGCAGGCCTTTATTTGGTTCCTTCATCCCTGAACACCTGTGGATTAGTCCTCGTTTCCCTGATCTTGTTGCTTAGAGGTTGGTCAAGAAGGTGTAGGGTTTGATTTTCAACTAGGGTGAAGATTTTTAAGAGGTATTTCCTGCGTGCAGGGGTTTGATTGACATTAATTGTTTCCAATACTTCAGGCGTAGTAACTATCTATCCATGCTTTTCATTCACTTAGGAGGTAGGAATCCTACCAGAAAAAGGTCCCGGATTTCTGCTTTAAAAAAAATGTCATGTCTGCCAGGTCTGCACAACTAATGTTTTTGATATCCAGTGTCCCTGTCCAAAATAAATAAGAAGGAAAGTTGAACATTGTAGTCAGTAAATAACATTTGAGTTTCAGACTTCAATATGCTTCAGAAAATGCATGCAATTAAAACTTTTTATTGCAGCACCTACATATAAAAAGCAATGCTTAAACGTGTCCCTGATTTTGACCCTTTGTCCTTTCCACTGTTTTTGGCTTTACTGCTGATTCTTGCCCAGTTAGTAAAGTGATTGTAATTGATGACTATGGAAGCAATATGTGGACAAAAGTGATATAATCCTGCTGTTGTGTGATCACTGTTAAACAGTCATTGATTTGTCATGGCAGGAGTAATGACACACAATGGTACTGTACTTTGTTGAAATCAGTGTAAAACTAGCACTGCCATAGCTTAAGCTTTTCTGTGCGTGGCAGGGGGGTTTGTAGTACATTTTAAGAGTAGCAAGTGTGTCATAATTTGTTTCATTTTCCATCACAGTCAAACATCAATACTGCACACAATAAATGTTTGTCGTTGGTGGTCTAGCAGGAGGAGGATCTGTGATAAAACCTAAGCCTTGGCACAGTGCTGCAGTGAGCATCATTATTATCTCACTGCTGTTGACTAAGAGTTCTTGGCTGTAGGTTTCTGAGCAAAATCTATATGCCCTCCCTGTTTTTCCATGTGTTCTAGTTTCCTTCATCACCCCAAAAATATGCCATAGGTAAACTGAATTTCCTTCAATTTGCCTGTATGTAAGTATGCAGTGTGTGTGTGTGTGTGTGTGTGTGTGTGTGTGTGTGTGTGTGTGTGTGTGTGTGTGTGTGTGTGTGTGTGTGTGTGTATCTTGTAATATACATGGTTTCTCAGTATGTGTAGTCATGTGTGAAAACTCAGTGCATCTTGTGATTATATGAGATATATATATATATATATATATATATAACTTTTCTGGGAAAGTGTAAGTGTGTGTCCGTGTGTTTGCATGTAAAAAATATCACTGATTTTTATCTGTGGGGGCACGCAGTATTGCTTAGCACATAGATAACTCTTCTGTTATTATTTTTTTCAAAAAATACACATAGAATGCACCACAGAATAGTCAAATCTCTGAAATAATTGGAACCAAAGGCTGGAAAACTGCTCTAAAATCAACCTCAGATCATCTAGAACCCCAGCTTAACTCAATTCTCCTGCAGTTATTATACTATAGCTTTAACTAGTTACAATGTGTTGAAAAGATACAGAAACAGCTGAAGACTACAACAAAATGTGAAAAATATAAGGAAAAAATGTCATCCGGATGGTGTGATGAGGCCAGGACGGCTGAAAACAAGGACAACAGAGATCTGTGCATGGGGGGATCAGTGGACAATAGGGGATATGGAGCTCTTCTCCAAGGGTGCCATTTCATCTAAGGACAGCTCTGCATATCATACCCCTGTCCCTTTTGATCTACTTTCTAACCACCTCCATTAGTGTAGTTTCCAGAGTGCACCACTCCCTCTGCAAAATCCTGGATCAGCCACTGTTACTAATGCTTCTGCAAACACAGGTGTTTCCAACGGGGCTTCCATTCTGTTACATTAATGGACAATAGCAAATGAACAGTAAAACTAAGCATTCTGATGACAAGAGTCTTCCATTCGTATCATCTTTTCGACATTTCTGCACATCTTTCAATTACGTTATTTCTCATACAGTAAAGGCTTGAATCACTCTTTCAAGTTTTAATTTAATTTTCTCGTTCCATTGACCCACCAATACATTTCATCTGCAGGATCATAGCCATTGAAGTGGGTCAGTAAGAAACAGATTACAAGATATTGATGTTTTAAAGATAAAAGAGCAGGGAAGAGCTAAAATGCCTGAGAAAACAACAGAGTTGCATTCACTTAATATACTGCATGCTTCACACAGTGTTGGAGCAAACAGAAAGCACAATGAAGGAATAAACATTTAGTTCAAAAATGGTCAGCAAAATTATAGACAAACCAGTTGTAGTTAGGCTACCTACTGGCACATAATAATGCATCCTACTTCTAAGGCTTCATACTCTGGTCATAGCTGTCAGACTACATATTTAAATGTATAGTATTCAAAACTAACAAGCAAGCATAGTTCTGTCATACACATGTGATAAACTAATGCTTTTGGGTAAACTATGGCTAGACTCTCAGTAAATGTTACAAAACTTACAAGCTGTTGTCTCTACGTCTCTCTAATCACTATTACAGCAAACAAATGCTTCCAAGATGGCTGCACACTGATCAAACAGCCTAACTTCTGCTCTCCCAGTGTGAAAACAGAAATTGAGAAAAAGGAGCGCTACTGAAACAGATTTGGGAGTAAAATTCAGCTATTGGCTAGTAAGTACACTGCCTGGATGTTAGCAAAGAATAAATCTGGAAAACTTGAAAGAAAATTCACCAGAAAAAGTGAGAAGAAAACACTCTCTGGGAAGGATTTTGTAGCAGTTTAGGAAAAAGCAGTTCAAACGTCATTTATTTCAACAGATGGTATCTGGTAATTTAGAGGACAAATACATCAAATGTACTCAGATGTGATTAAAATAAATTAAATTAAATGATAAAACTGCAAAAATCAGAAGATGGAATGAAGAAAAACCTAGCTGAGTATAAGGCTTCTTAAGAACAGCTGTTTAAAAAAACAGTAGAGTTAGAAGAAAAGGGTATACAGAGAAAACCTGAGACTTTCTGCCATACCAGAGAAACTGGAAGGAACAGATAGTATTCATTTTATGAAAGTACAAATAAGCAACTGGACTGGTGTTGCACAGCAAGATTTGTTAACTGAAAGGGCACATTGACATTCTCCAGTCATTGCCATGAGAAAGCAGCCAAGATCTATATTAATAAAGATGCATCATACCAGCAAAAAGTGTTGATCCTGACAAAACTGTGGCAGAAGGGCAAAGTATTAAAACTGCAGACATCACAGCATTTGTAGAAAATAATTCATTGTATACAAGCAGACTATAAGCAGATATATTCCAGCCATCAGGGAATGTTGAGATGCAGGTGTGAATATTTCTTCCTGGAGGATCAAAATAATTTTTGATGCAGAACAGGCTAAGGAGGAAATAACGTTTATCAAACAGAAAGTGAGTCAGCAAGCAGAAGGGGATTCTGCTACTCCTCCTTCTGACATTAATATTCACAGAAATACTTTGTCAGGGAAAACTTTTCCAATGTTCCAAAGGAAAATGCTTGATGAGACAGAAAAGTGCACAGGAATGGACTAGAAGAATCATGAGTACCTTGGACTTGAACCAGAGTCTCTTGCTGGGAGATGGAGATAAACCGAAAGAAAACCAGCAACAGTCAACTTACTGAATAAATCCAACCATCCATCCATCCATCCATCCTCAGCCCCTTTTCCCACTTTGCATATGGGGTCGGGGTGTCACTTCAGCAGTGACAATCATCTTGAGCAAAGGTTTATACTGCCGAGTGCCCAGCCCTGGGAGACTATAAAGCATCAATCACATTTGTGAAATATGGCTTTGCAGGAAAAAGTGGCTGAGAAAGACTGCACTTTTTGTTGAATTTGTAAAACTTGTTGGTGGACTATGTCAAGAATCTCAATGGCTTCACCCAGATCAGCTCTGAGTTACAGCACAACGGCATGAAAATTACAGAACCAACTGATATTGCCAACATCCTGGCAGATAGGCTCAGTGCTAACTTTACTCCCCTCTCACCCCCTAAAGGGCCCAATATTTATACAGGAAGAATGCAGAGCCCCTGTAATCACATCTATGCAGGTAAAAGCTGCACTCTCTAAAACAAAAACACAACATCCCAGGCTGTGTTTTACACAAACTGGCTCCCCACCTAAGCACCATGTTCAATCATAGTCTCACATCAGGCTTTGTGCCCACAGAATGGCGCACAGCAACAGTTATCCTACTCCACAAAGGGGGAGCCACCACTGATCCTGGGACCTATCGCCCTATTAGCCTGACGAGCCTGGTCTGCAAGGCCATGGAACATATCATCATGGAACTCAAACAAAGAAATTAGTAACCCAAACTCTGGACCCCACCAAGTTCGGGTTTGTGAAAGGCAGATCATGCCTTCTGAACCTGATCAACTTCTTTGAGGCAGTCACCAAAGCCGTACACGAGGGTAAGGTGGTTCACACAGCCTATCTTGATCTCGCCGAGACTTTCGACACCATCCCCCCTTCTGGAATTATAGCTAAACTCACTAAACTAGGTATAAATCCCTACGTCACAAGACGGGTTGCCAACTGGCTCACTGACAGTACCCACACTGTAAAAGTTGCAGACTCCAAATCTGACTTCAAACCAGTGACAAGTGGAGTACCACAGGGTTCAGTCCTGGGACCTCTCCTGTTTGGTATCTACTTCTCTGAAGTACAGGCGAACACAGAAGGCCTCTGGCTAATGAAGTCTGCAGATGACTGCAAACTAGGAGCCATAGTCAAGTCCCCAAATGATGTGCACATCCTACAGAAGGGCCTCATTGAGACAGATGCCTGGTGTCAGAGGCATGGCCTCAAGCTCAATGCCAAAAAGTGCATTGTCATCCCCTTTGGTAAAAACTCTGTACCCATGAACTACCACATAAACGGAAGTCTACCTAACACCTTAAAGTCTCTCCTTTGATAATCACATCGCCACAGTAGTCAGGAAATCCTTCTATGTGGCACACCTCATCACAAAATGGTTCTCATCCAGGAAAAAAAGAGGTCATTGTTCCCCTCTACTCGGCACTCATTAGACCCATTATAGAGTACAATGCCCCTTTTGGAATGTACCTCACAAGACATCTGCAGCAGCTGGAAAGGCCACAGAAGTACCTCACAAAAAGGATTACTTGCCTCAAACAGATGCCCTACACTGACCGTCTCAAAAAACTCCAGCTTTTCTCTATAGCATATCGCCTACCCTGAGGAAATCTCTGCCTAACATATAAAGCTATGTTAAACCCAGAGCTGTTGGACATGCTAAACCTAAAGAAATCCCAATCCCTCCGAACTACACGCTCTAGGGACCTAAACCTTGTCACCACAATAAACAGGGCATGCTGGAGGGATAGATTCCTGTCCTAGAGACTTCCTATACTCTGGAACAAGCTACCCATCTATGTCAAGCAAAGTTCCTCATTAGCACTCTTCAAGAAAAGTCTTGATGAGTGGATAGGAAATCGGAAATACACCCCGGGATCACTTCTGTGGCTCTGCTCAACAGGGGCACAAGAAATTAACTTTCTTGGGTGGCGTAAGCCAGGGAACCTTGTTGGCTATGCTTACTTAGGCCCTTGGGCTGACATCCTAGTACCTACTATGAACCTATGACTGTAAAATAAATACCCCACTTAATGTCATTAATGTTCAGAAGGGCAATAAAACTGGAAAAGTAACCAAGTAAATACCTTTTGTTATTACTAGTACTTTATAAACATTTCACGATATGGTGACATAGATTCAAATGGATATGACAAGAAACTGTATAAAAGCTCAACCAACAACATTAGTGGGATCATGTAACACAAAAGACAGAAATAGACATTCAAAAAAAGCTATCTTATATTACAGGTGGGAGCAATAACTTCTTATCATACTGGTTACAATGTCCATATTTCTGAATGTGAATTGCCTCACAGGAATACACAAAAGGTAAGGCCATTGAATTGTATTAAGAAATGCAGAGTGCAAACAGTAATGCTACAGCAGGCACATATGGAAAGAAGGCAGCATGTGAATTTGATAAAGAAAGGATTTCAAAATGAATATTTATCAGAATCAAGGAGAAAGGAAACTGGGAGTACTTGTACTAATTTCTAGAGGAGCTCCAACAGAGATAGAAAAGTGGAAAAAAAGATAATATAGATTTGTGGTAGTAAGGGACTACTGGCAAGGGAGGATAATTATGTTGGCATGCATTTATTTTGCACCTAAAACTGCTATTACGGAGCTTAATATAAATTTTGGGGAGAAATAATCAGCTTTCAGCAGGGAATATTACTTACAGGTAGGGGAATGGAAATTGATTTGCAACCGTGAGGATGTAGATCGAGGACTTAAGAGGGGAAACATAACAATAAAAGGGTTGATTTCTGAAAAAAGTGTATGAAAATATTTGGTACGGAAGACATGAATTTAGTAGAATGCAGACAGAATTTACATATTTCCCTTAAGTACAATAACTGGACTAGACTAGACAGAACTTCTATTTCTCAGAAACGTGTATTTAATTGGAAGCTTCAACACACATCCAATAACTATTTCAGATCGTGCATCAGCAATAACCAAGATTAAAATACAAGGTGATGAAGTAAAAATGAGATACTGGTGCTTCTCTACCTACCCATTAAAAAGACAGGAATTTAAGGACTGGGTAGTGTAAACTATTCAAGAGTTATTACAGAAGACAGAAATTTCTGACAAAATTATAGCTAGTGAGCAAGATAAAATTAAAGTGGAGTTTAAAAATAGGGTTGAAATAAAAGGAAAACGGGATATGATTAAGAATTAACAAGAATTATTTCGTGGAGCTGACTAAAATTAAACTAATGTAGAATAAGGGGTCTCTCACAAAACAAGAAGAGCCACAAATGCTAAAGAGAGCTTAAGGGAGTATATGGATAGCATGCATGAGTTCAGAAAGATTGCTATTAAGCTTCTATTTTTTGATAACTCCAGAGTACAAAAACTTTTAGCACAATTCAGGCAACAGAAAGTATTAAGGGTTGTTGCCAAACTTAGCGAGCCTGTAACGAGAAAAATAATCAGAGATCCTGTACTGAAATTAGAGATATTCTGCCATTTTATGAAAATCTGTATAAAGCAGAGAAATGTGGAAATCAAGAAAGATCACAAAAGGAAATATTTATGCAACACTTCTGTATGGCAAGGTTAGAGGCAGATATGTCTCAATAGTCAATAAATATGGGAGGAGATGAGACAAAAATAGTGATGTAATCTCCTTCAAGATCACATGCAAAACTAATTGCACATTTTGTATATTTATATAGCAAGGTGATGATTTTTATTGCCCTTATTTAAGGAAAATCATTAAAACCAGTGCAGGGGGTGACTGTAAAACTACAAAAGTAATTTACACGGCACAGTGCAATGCATGTGATGCATTCTATGTGGGCAAGACTGTAAATAAACTCAAGCGTAGGATTTCATGTCATCTGTCAAAAATCCGCTCTGGATGTAAAAATAATGCACTAGCCAAACAACTTTCTCTTAAAAGACACACAGGTTTTAAGTTCCAGATCCTGGACCGCATAGACATGGGTGATCTTGAAGGAAACATCCCGAATATTCTGGAGAAACATGAACTCATGTGGCAAAGCTGAACTCTTTTAGGAAGCCTGGACTAAACTACTACTATTCAATTAAAAGTGCACTGGAACTTACAAAATTGCAACATTCAGGAACAAGAAGTTCACTGCTATCCAACCAAGTGAGTACCTATACTTCTACAAAACTTAAAATGATAAAAAATGGTAAGAACGGAGCAAAAGCGGAGATATATAATATTCAATGATGGTTTATTCTTCAAAACAGAAAAAACGGATAAGCGCACTTTCGCTTATAGCTTCATCAGATCCATGAATAAATGTCATTCACTCAAAACATTTTATACAAAAAATTTAAAAAAGTAAATGACCAATCAGATTTCTGCATCAATTAATACCTAAAAGGTACAACATATACCAAAGGCATATACTAGATGATTCATACACTAAATGATTCATATGTATATAATATTCAAGAATGTAAAATAATAAACATATGTAAAAAACATATGTAAAAAACAATGAAAAAAAATATATATATAAATATATGTATATATAGAATATATATAATGTAAAAAGTAAAAAGGGGTGTATGCATATATGTGTATATATATCCTATTATAATAACAACTTGAACGTAAAATGTATACAAACACATATTTATCCTTTTAAAGTTAATAAATGGTGTTATTTCATGACCCAATGACTCAGTGCATGTAGAGATGGCATCTAGATAAAAGATTATTATTCTCTTATTATATAGTATCCAGATACTCACATGCACATAATCAACATAATAAATGTACCATAATAAATAATTGATATATACACAATACAAAAAATATAAAACAGCATATTAAAAGCAATCTATAAGTTATCTGTGCAAAAAATGAGGTAAATAGAACAGAATAAAATAAAATGTATCAAAGGGTATACGTATGTGTGATATGTCCGTGGATATATCCTTGGAAGTATCTAGTATTATCTGATGTTACGGCGTTTCCTCAATGAGGGTTTTATAGATGCCCTTTCATTAAGTCCTGCTTCTCTATCAGCCCTTAACATAATAATCCATTTATTCTCCCTAAACTCAGTATGGTTCCTGATGTCCCCTTCTCGTATACTTGGTGGAATAACTTCTAGGGCTCTAAAAAGGAAAGTATGGCTTTCATCATGTTGCATGGTATGCTTAGCTAAAGCATTATGTACCAGATGTTTCCTAATATGATAGATTTGCTCGCGTATTCTATCCTTGAAGGGTCTGTTGGTTTTACCAACATAAAAAGAGGAGCATTTCTGACATACAGCTAGGTAGACAAGATCAGATGTCTTACAATCAGCTATAGCTGAAGTTCTAAACTCTCTATGTAGGTCAGGATGAAAAAAACTCTTACTCTGGTCTATGTATGTACAAAAGTTACAATGCCCACAAGATTTGGTATATCCATCATCAGAGGATACATACTTATCCCTAGGGTAACAGAGCATCCTTTTAAGGTTCATTTTATTACGATATAAAAAATGTGGATGTTCACCTACAATCTCACTTATTTCCCCATCTACCTGTAAAATAGACCAATTCTTGGAAATAATGTTATACAATCCTGCTCTATCACTGGTGTAGAAAGAGGGAACTTTCACAATAGGGTTTCTGTAAATATGCTCCTCTCTATTTAGATTCAAGCTAGGTCCAAAATATGGTGCAGCTGCATTTTCTCTAAGACTAGCTGCTGCTGTTAAATGCTCATCAATCTCATGTTGGTTGTATCCCCTATCCAACAATTCCTGTCTTAGGCTGTCCAGTTCCTCCAGGAATCCATCATTAGAGGGATTTAGCCTGGAGGCTCTCATCCCCTGGCCCTTAATAATGTTCTTAAATATATAGGGCGGGTGCATGCTAGATCTCATTAGTAGGCTATTTCGATAGCATGACTTACGGTACACACCAGTATTGAATGATCCATTAGATAACCTTTCTATATACAAATCAAGGTAGTCTATTCTAGAGCTGGAGCTCTTCATAGTGAACTTAAGGTACTCCTTTATGTCATTCATTTTTCCAAAGAGAGTATCCAGCTCATCACCTCTCCCTTTCCATAAAATGAAAAGGTCATTGACAAAACGTCGATAAAAGACAACATGTGCCTTAAATTCCTCAACCATAAATAGGGTAGTCTCTTCCCACTGTGCCAAAAACATGCTGGCATAAGTATTGGCACATGGGGTCCCCATGGCCACACCATCTTGCTGCCTATAGATAGTATCATGAAATATAAATAAATTATTTTCTAGAACTAATTCTAAGAAATATGTTAGCAGATCTATCTGTATTAAGGTGAAATCACTGTTCTTCTTCAAATAATCTGAAATATATTGGATGCCTACATTATTAGGAATGATGGTAAAAAGTGACTGTATGTCCAATGTTACTAAAATAAATTCATCCATAGTAGTAGCATCTTTAAGGCATTCATAAAGATCCAGGAGAAAGGTTTTAGTATCTTTCAAAACATGCTTACTCTTGTCTAATATAGGATGTAAATGTTTCTCAACATAGACCGAAAGATGTTCAGTCACCCATCCACCCCCAGCAACTATGGGTCTCATCGGTGGTTCACACATATTTTTATGAATTTTAGGAAGGCCTTGAATCTGTGGTACAAGCGGATTCTTGACTATAAGATAATCAAGAACTTCCTTCGTTATCAGACCAGATTGGTATATGTCTGATATTGTATTTGTAACATATCTAATAATAGAATGTACTTCTTTAGAGATGACTATGTAGAATTTATCACTTAGTAATTTATTCATAGAAATTATGTATTTATCAGAATCCATAATTACTATTCTGCCTCCCTTGTCAGCAGGTCTGATTGTGATCGAAGTTTCTGACTGTAAACGTTTCAAACATTGTCTTTCATGGAGCAGGAACAGTAGATCCCTCTAAAAAGCCATGAAGAATGGCCCTAGCAAAACCAGCTCTAGCTCTGGAGATACCAACCAACTTGTAAAAGTATGCACAAAAGTCCAGGTAGCTGAGTCAAGAATAGAATTAGTATCCAACTCCTTGAAAAAGCACCAGAAGAAGCCACAGCTATATCAAAATGAGCCTTTACAGAAAAAGGAAGGTTCTTGCCATGAAAAGTATAACAAAAAGAAAAAGCTTTTGAAATCCAAGAAAAAATAGTTTCCTTGGATACAGCTAATCCTAAAGACCTAGGATGCCTGGTGTCAAAGCCATGGTCTCAAGCTCAATGCCAAAAAGTGCACTGTCATCCCCTTTGGTAAAAACTCTGTACCCATGAACTACCACATAGGCGGTAGTCTACTTAACACCGAAAGTGTGATAAGAGACCTTGGGACACAGGTGGACAATAGTCTCTCCTTTGATGATCACATCGCCACAGTGGTCAGGAAATCCTTCTACGCGGCACACCTCATCACAAAAGGTTTCTCATCCAGAAAAAGAGGTCATTGTTCCCCTCTACTCATCACTCATTAGACCCATTATAGAGTACAACACCCCTTTTGGTATGTACCTCACAAGACATCTACAACAACTGGAAAGACCGCAAAAATACCTCACAAAGAGGATTACTGGCCTCAAACAGATGCCTTACGCAGACAGTCTCAAAAAACACCAGCTTTATTCCGTCGCATATCGCCTATTCAGAGGCGATCTCTGCCTAACATACAAAACTATGTCAAACCCAGAGCTGTTGGACATGCTCCATTTAAAGAAATCCCAATCCCTCCAAGCTACACACTCTAGGGACCTAAACCTTGTCACCACAATAAACAGAACATGCTGGAGGGATAGATTCCTGTCCCAGAGACTTCCAATACTCTGGAACAGACTACCTATGTCAAAAAGAGCTCCTCATTAGCACTCCAAGAAAAATCTTGATGACTAGATGGGTAATAGGAAATTCACCCCGGGGATCACTTCTGTGGTTCTGCTTGACAGGGGCACAGGAAAATAATTTTCTTGGGTGGCGAAAGCCAGGGTACCTTTTTGGCTAAGCTTGTTCAGGCCCTAGGGCCAATAGCCTAGTACCTACCTATGAACCTATGAAAAGAAACAAACAACTGATCAGATTTTGTAATAGCTTTAATCTTATCCATATAAAATCTGAGTTGTCTATACATATCCAAAGTATGCAGCACCCTCTCACTGTCAGATTATGGAGATGGAAAAAAAAAGGCAAATGAATACTGATTAAGTGACAACTCAATTAAATCACCTTAGCCATAAAAGGAGGATTAATTAGTATGCAAGAACATCCTCTCCTTATGAAATATCGAAAGAGGAGGACAAGCCATAAGGGCTTGCAACTCCAGACACCCGTCTGGGAGAAGTAACAGCTGAAAATAGGACAGTCTTCCAAGAAAAATGTTGCAAGGAAGCTGAACCAGCAAGCTCAAAGGGAGGCAGAGTCAACTTCTGTAAAACAAAATTACGATCCCAGGGAGGAGGAATGGGTTTCCTCCTGGAAGTCTAATATTAAGGATGCCTTTAAGAACTTAGCCTCAAATCTAGAAGTTAAAGGAGGAAATAAAGGCAGATATGCAGAAATAGCTGATAAATGGGCCTTAACAGAAGGATAGGCCAAAACAGCATTGAGCAACTCACACAAATAAGAGCGAAACAAAGGAACATCCATAATAACTTGGTCCAGGTTACGAGGGAGACACCAAATAGAAAACCTCTTCCATTTGTATAGGTAGGATTTCCTAGTAGTAGATTTCCTGGTCTCCTGCAGGACACACAGCATATCATCAGAAAAAAGGTGTCTATGAGGAATAAAAATCCTATCACCCAAAGTGTCAGTTGAAGCGTGGACACGTGGGGATGGAGGAGAGATCCCTTGTCTTGTGTGAGAAGATGCACCCTGTGAGGTAACTTGTGATGACTACCCTTGGCAAGATGCAGATGTTAAAAAAAAAAAACAGTGCTGCTGCGGCCAAAAGGAGGTCACCAACAAGATTTTGGGTGCTTCCTGTTGAATCTTGAACAGGACTTTTGGAATGAGAGGAAATGCATAATGAAACATCCCCTTCCAAGTAAAAGAGAGGGTGCCCACCTTCCAAAGTAGACAAGCTGGGACTCTGGCCTAAAAACAGAGGAAGTTGCCTGTTCGGATGGGAGGCAAATAGATTTACTTGAGGAGTACCTCACTGTTGGTCAATACCCAGGAACATATGCCTATGAAGCATCCATTTGTGAGATTGAGTTAAGGAACTGCTCAGAGTCTGCCACAATGTTCTGATCTGAAGGGATATAAACTGCCTGAAGAAGATACGGTCTTGTTTCTCCCTGTTTGTTTATATAACACATCTCTGTGGTATTGTCTATGAATACCTTGAGAGGTCCCAGAGACAGAAGAGGATGAAAGGCCTGAAGAGCCAAGCATAAGAGCTCTCATCTCTTTGACATCTGTACTCCTTCGCTTAAGAGGTGACCACATCCCCTATACCTTTAGGGGCCAAACGTTGCGCCCCATCTCACATCTGAAGTGTCTGTGAACAGTTCCTCAGAGGGAAGAGGGGGATGAAAAAGGAGCCCTGTTTCATAGACAACTGCTGGATCCAACAGTGGAAGTTCCGTCTTGACACAAGGAAGAAGAGGAACTACAAATTCTAGATGATCTGCATGTTGACGCCACACTGACTTAAGAACATTTCATTGGTTTCTGTTGAAGAGTTTGGTCAGAGGGAGCACCGGAATGTTGGATTCCATGAAACCCAGAGATCTCAAACTCCCTGGCTGTAATGGAAGCTACAGGAAGAAGAGTTTGAAAGAAAGAAATGAGAGTTAAGGCCTTTGGAGGAGGCAGGGATGGCAGCATTGAATCTGAATCCTGCAACCCAGAAAAACATGATCCTGAGAAGGAGTCAGAAAAGACTTCTTGAAGTTTACAGTGAACCTCAGGTTCTGAAGAAGGGAAATACAAAAATGGAGATTTTGCAAAAGTATCTGTGGAGAGGATGCCGGAGTCAGCAGGTCGTCCAAGTAAGGAAATATCTGGATCCCTTGAAGCCTGCAAAAAGCAATTACAAGAGCAAGGCATTTGGTGAATGCACTTGGGGCAGTAGAAAGGCCAAAGAACAAAGCAGAAAACTGAAAATGCCAGGAAGCAACACAAAAATGCAAAACTTCCTGAAAAAAAGATGGACTGGAATATGGAGATAAGCGTCCTTGACATCCAGAGACACCATATAGGCCTGAGGAAGCAAAAGAGGAAACAGAGTCTGAAGGGGCAATATCTGAAAGGACAGCACTTTCATAAAAGTGTTTAGATGAGAAGGGTCTAGGAACTGGTCTCCAAGTATACTCATTTCTGGGTTCATAGGTTGGTACTAGGCTATCGGCCCTAGGGCCTATACAAGCCTAGCCATAACAATTCCCTGGCTATTTCTTCCCACAATATTTACTTCCCTGGATCCCTGTCTAGCAGGGCGACTGATGTGATCCCTGGGGTGAATTTACCTTCTGCCATCCAATCAAGGTTCCTTTTGAAGAGGGCCAAAGAGGCGCACTGCTTGACATGTATGGGCAGTCTATTCCAGAGTATGGGGAGTCTCTGGGTCAGGAACATATCCCACCAGCATGTTTTGTTTATTGTGATGACAAGGTTTAGATCACTGGAGCGTGTGGTTCTGAGGGATTGGGATTTCTTTAAGTGTGTAATGCCCAATAGCTCTGGGTTTGACATGACCTTGTAAAAAATGTATTGAAGCTTCCCTGACTGGGAATCTAACCCAGGTCACGGCGGTGAGAGCGCTGAATCCTAACCAGTAGACCACCAGGGACTAGAAACATTCTTGTGTAAAATCCCTTCCCCCTTTGGGACACATGTACCTCTTGAACAGTACCCTGAGTCAAAAGATCTCCAAGAACCTCTGAGAAAAAAGGACGTTGTTCCTGAGGAGGCTGAGGAATAACCATAAAAGGGGGATGGGATTTCCACATCATAAAGTACCTCTGATGAATGATAGACAGAACCCAAGAATCAGGAGTAATCTGAAGCAAAACAGGAAGAGAAAGGAATATGCCTGGGAAGTGATGGATAGTCATACAGCACCTGATTTATCAGGAAAGGTAGGCTTCTGAATCCCTGAAGTCTGAGTGGCCTTAACAGGAGGAGCCTGCCTGCCACTCTTTACCCTTAGTAGAAGGGCAAGACTGCCTACTAACAAAGGCTGACTTACTGGGATAGTTTCTCTGAAATTTAGGCACAGGAGAAACAAACAAATGTTTAAGCTCCTGTAAGGCCTTCCCCTTATCCTGAAGGGACTTAAACCAGCAGCTTCTTCCCCAAACAAAAGTTGATTATCTAGACAAGCATCCATCAACTTAGCCTTAATATCATAAGGTAAAGGTTGAAGCCTCAGCCAAGAATACCTCATCACTGAACCAAATGCAGCAGCCCTAGAAGAGGCATCTGCTGCATCATAACTTTAATAGAATGACGAACCACTTGAGAGGATGTCCTTAGCAAGCAAAGAGCAGAAGTCTTACCCTCAGAGTCTGGAAGACCAGAAATAAGCTGACAGGCCTGAGAAAAGAGAGCCAACACATACCTAGACATATGGGTCTAATAATTAATGGTCCTAAAAGCTAGGGTAGCAGAAGTGTAAACCTTCTTACCCAGTCTTCCATAATTTTGCTGTCCTTGGACAAAGGATGCAATTGAGATGGCTTGTCAGAGGCTACAGACACCAAAGAGGGATCACACATTTGTACAAAAAGTTACAATCCTCAGACACCCTATATAACCTATCAGGCTTCTTTGGAGTAGGGGGCAGAGAATCAGGTGCTTTGGAGGCATTGGAAAAAACATCCAACAAAGCAGCCAAAAAAGGAGGAATAGCGGCAGGTTTAGGAGACTCCATCTGCAGCAACTCATAGTACCTCTTATGAATATCAGAGACCTGAGTACAATCCCACTTAAAAAAAATTCCATCATCCTAGAGATTGTGCCCTCAAAGGAAATTTCTTCAACAGGAGTATCAAAACTATTAGATTCATCCTCCTCTGACCCACAGTCCAAAAGAGTAGGAAGTTGAGTAGAATAAGCCAGGGATTCTTATTTGGAATCAAACTCTTCTCAGAAGAATCCTGCTCTCTAGGTCTTTTAAGGGGAGTAGAAGATCAAGGAGGAGCAGGAACAGCCATCCACTGAAGAGGTTTCAATAACATTAAAGCATTAAGCAATCCCTGAGTAAAGGCCTGCCACTCACTTTCTAGAGCCCTAGGAGCAGAAGAAACAAGTTTAGTTTTTTTGTTTCTTCTTTAAGGGAACATCTGCCCAAAAAACTTAGAAAACTCTGACCCAGGATGGCAATCGATAAATGTAGAAGGAACTTCTTCCCTAACTAGAATCTGTGGACCCCCCCTTAATAATCAAATGTGGTTCCCCCTGAACATCAGAAACAGACACCTGCAAAGCCTCGTCGAATGTGCTGCCAGCCAGATCCTCAATGGCCTCCAACCCAGTTGTGGCAGAGGAATCAGACAACAAAGCCGTGAGCCTCTGGGTTCTCACGGACCTCAGGAAAAACACCAGAAAGAGGACGGACAGTGGAAGACCCCAGTCTTAGCTTTTTCACCTTATTCTTCCACAGTGGCTGACCCTCAGGGTGGGAAATTCCTTCCACAGTATCTTTAATGAGAAGCATAAGATTCTGATTCTCAAGAAACAAAGAAAGGGAAGAAAACCTACTACAAAGACTACTTGGAATGAAAGCTTGACAACTAGGACTGTAAATACGGTCATAGGTAGGTACAAGACTATCTGCCCAAGGGCTTACGTAAGCCTAGCCAACACGGTTCCCTGGCTTATGCCACCCAAGAAAGTTATTTTCCTGTGCCACTGTCGAGCAGAGACACAGAAGTGATCCCCGGGGTGCAATTCCTATTTTCGATTCACTCATCAAGAATTTTCTTGAAGAGTGCAAATGAAGAACTTTGCTTGACAAAGATGGGTAGCCTGTTCCAGAGTATGGGAAGTCTCTGGGACAGGAATCTATCCCTCCAGCATGTCCTGTTTATTGTGGTGACAAGGTTTAGGTCCCTAGAGCATGTAGCTTGGAGGGATTGGGATTTCTTTAGGTGTAGCATGTCCAACAGCTCTTGGTTTGACATAGCTTTATATGTTAGGCAGAGATCATCTTCAGAGTAAGCGATATGCTACGGAGTAAAGCTGGGTTTTTTTGAGACAGTCAGTGTAGGGCATTTGTTTGAGGCCAGTAATCCTCTTTGTGAGGTTCTTCTGTGGCCTTTCCAGCTGATAAAGATGTCTTGTGAGGTACATTCCAAAACGGGCATTGTACTCTATAATGGGTCTAATGAGTGTCGAGTAGAGGGGAACAATGACCTCTTTTTTCCTGGATGAGAACCCTTTTATGATGAGGTGTGCCACGTAGAAGGACTTCCGGACTACTGTGGCGATGTGATTATCAAAGGAGAGACTACTGTCCACCTGGGTCCCAAGGTCTCTTATCACACATTCGGTGTCAAGTAGACTGCTGCCTATGTGGTAGTTCATGGGTACAGAGTTTTTACTAAAGGGGATGACACTGCACTTTTTGGCACTGAGCTTGAAGCCATGGCTCTGACACCAGGCATCTGTCTCAGCGAAGCCCTTCTGTTGGATGTCCACATCATCTGGGGACTTGACGCTGCGGCTCCTAGTTTGCAGTCATCTGCGAACTTCATTAGCCAGAGGCCTTCTGTGTTTGTACTTCAGAGAAGTAGATACCAAACAGGAGAGATCCCAGGACGGAACCCTGTGGTACTCCACTTGTCACTGGTTTGAGATCAGATTGGAGTCGGCAACCTTTACAGTGTGGGTTCTGTCAGTGATCCAGTTGGCAAGCCATCTTGTGATGCAGAGATTTACACATAGTTTAGTAAGTTTAACTATAATTCCAGAATGGGAGATGGTGTTGAAAGCCTTGGCGAGGTCAAGATAGGCTGAGTGAACCACCTTACCCTCATCTACGGCTTTGGTGACGGCCTCAAAGAAGTCGATTATGTTCAGGAAGCATGATCTGCCTTTCACAAACCCAAACTGGGTGGGCTCCAGAGTTTGGAGGTTACCAGTGTCTTTGTTTATGAGTTCCATGATATATGTTCTATGGCCTTGCAGACCAGGCTCATCAGGCTAACAGGGTGATAGTTCACAGGATCAGTGATGGCTCTCCCTTTGTGGAGTGGGAAAACTGTTCCTGTGTGCCATTCTGTGGGTACAAAGCCTGATGCGAGGCTATTATTGAACATGGTGCTTAAGTGGGGAGCCAATTAATTCTGAAGTTCATGTAAAACACAGCCTGGGATGTTGTCCGGTCCCATGGATGCTGTATTTTTGGCTTTAGAGAGTGTAGCTTTTACCTGCGTAGTTGTGATTACAAAGACTCTGCATTCTTACTGTATAGATATGGGCCCTTTGGGGGGGGGGGGGAGTTAGCAATGAACCTATCTGTTAGGATGTTGGCAATATCAGTTGGTTCTGTAATTTTCATGCCATTGTGCTGTAACTCAGAGCAGATCTGGGCATTGCCATCGAAATTCTTGACACAGCTATCGAATGCTTTGTCGTTGTCCTTGGAATTAGTGGCGATTTTGTTTTCATACCTAGCTTTGGAGGATCTTATAAGGGATCTCAGCTTCTTACTGAGGCTGACCAGGGAGCTCCTCCACTCATGGGAGTATACCCTCTTTTGCAACAGTTTCTTCCTTCTGTTGCACAGTTTGTTTATGGCAGGGGACCACCAGATTGGCTTCCTTTTTTGTAGGATAGCGTCTTGGTTCTGTTTAGGATAGCACAATCCATGCACTCGTGTAAGTGCTTATAGAGTGCACTTGTGTAGGATTCAGCAGTTGTAACTGTATTGTCCATCTGCATGGGTGTCATGAAGTTCACCACTTCTGTTTTAAGAAGCATTAAGTTAGCTTTGGAGAAATGTTTTACCGTGGTTTCCTTAATGGGGCGGGGGGCAGGATGTGGATATCAAGGATGATTAGCTTAAGGTCGGATTGGACCAACGAGGAGTTGACTTCAGGTGTGGAACACCGGCCACTCATGTTGGTAATGACTAGGTCTAGGATATTGTTGCCCCTGGTGGGGGTGTGGATAAGTTGATCCAGGGCACTGGAGTTTATGAATTCCAGAAAGCGTTGAGCTAAGGAGTTGGTACACTAGTAGTTTTCCCAGTTAATGGTGGGGTAGTTGAAGTCGCCCATTATTAGGGTGTTTGGTTGAATGCTAATATTTTCTAGTACATCAATTAAAGAGGAGTGGGAATCTGTAGCACGCTGCAATCTGGATTGCAGTTTTGCCCAGAGTTAGTTGCACTTGGATAACCTCGGATGCACTATGCTGAGCAACTAGCCTGGAGGTGTGGATATCCTTAATGAATATGGACACACCTCCGCCTTTGGTGTTTCGGTCCAGGTTACATGGCCGAAAAGTGTGGTATGAGTTATAGCCTGATAGTGCAGGGGTGCTCTCTGGAGCCTTGAACCAGGTCTCAGTCACTGCACAGATATCGATGTTCTCCATTTTAAGGAGTGCCTCGAGTGAGTGCATTTTGAGATTTAGACTTCTAGCATTGAGTAGCATTACCCTCAATTTTTGCTTGCCTGCTCCTGTTACAGTGGTGAATTTGTCATTTGAACCTTGCCTAAAAATGGCACTATAGAGGTGGCAAGAGCCTTAGCCAGTATCTGGAATCCCAGGGACAACAGGTGCAGGCCATCTGAGGCAAAGCATTGTGGTCGGTCGACCATGTCATCCCAAGCAGATACTGGATCCCCTTAGAATGACACCAGAAGCTTGGCCAATTGTTGAAGTCAATCATTTTTTCCTTGTACTGTGGTATCATTATGGGTGATGGCAGAATGCTACTCAGGGCTAGGGTCATACCTGCCTGGGCTACAAGATCGAAGAGCTCTTCCATGTCTCTTTTCATGTAGTCCACCGAGGTACATCTCAGGTCATTCACACAAACATGGACAATGACAGAGTCATATTTGTACTTGTTGTGGAGTGACCTGAGTGCGTGGGTTATGTGGCGGATCCTGGCACCCGACAGGCAGCTGACAGTAACCTTCTCCTTGTTTAGCCTGGTGAGTGGGGCATCAGTGTGCCTGACTATAGAGTCACCTATGACTAGTGTGTTGGGTATGTTATTTTGCCTTATTGGCTGTGGCTGAGTGGTACACTGAGTCTGTGGGCTATGTGTCATTTGGGTTGTGTTGGGGGATGGAGGTTGCTTGCGTTTCTGCTTTGGAGGTCTCCGTTGCTTAGACAGATTATCATTGACAGCCTCCGCGAATGTTTTTTTGTTACGATGTGAGGATTTTGGTGATGTAGATTTAGTGAGACTATGTGATGAGTGTGGTGTGGTGCAAATGTTTACCTTCTCCTCTTGACTGTCAAGTTCAGTCTTGGTCGGAGAGAGCTTTACCTCCAGTTTGGCTAGATAAGTGCATCTCTTACAGGTTGTAGTGTTGGGTGGTAGGAGGAGGGGGTTGTCTGTGTACATGAGGCAATTTTTACATTGCCTCAAGAAGCCCAGATTCATCAGATAGACAGGCAAAAAAAGACACTTATCGGGCGGTCTTTATGGGGAATCTGTCGCCCGCATTAACATTTACCCTTCCTGGATGATATTAACCCCCCTGGAGCAACATAAAGCTAAGAAAAAAACGACCAACAGGGTATTTATCTGCAACGTCTATATGTTTTTAGACCCTGTAGGAGTAAAAGAAAAATTGTTGTATAAAGAAGACTTTTTACTTTGAAATTTGATACCTTGGTTCTCAAAGGTTTAAACACAGAACTTAACTGGAAGTATTTGATTTAATTAATTGTTTGACTGATTGAGTGAGTATATATGGGGTGAGGGAAGTTGCATTGTATTTGTACTCCTTGAAGGCTTAACAGCCGAGGTGCTAGGGTGTGTGAAAAGAGAATAAACTTTTTTTGCTTGAAGACTGTGCCTTCCTTTTGTGGTTCCATTACTTATCTGCAATGGCTTGGAACCAGCAGGTAGATATAGGAGTTACCAAAGAAAACAAACATTGTGTTCAAACTGGTGGAAAATGACATTATGCATTCAGAATGATGATCTGGAGAGGCATGCGGACTGGTAGCAAAGAAGTTCTCACGATGGTACATCCAAGACGTCATCATTATGCCATGGACTACGCGAGGAGCGTGTAGGTGATATTCAGTATACATTACAGCAAGAGAAGGATTTGGTATACTGGCCGATGTCAGGGCTGCCACGGCAGGGAATCTCACAAGTAATGAATACTGAAGCAGTGAACGTAAGGACATTATCTTAAAACAAAATTCAACTATATACTTCCAAATCACATAACCATTATGGGGATTATCTTTACTCTATATATGTATCTAAAATGTGGAATGCATTACGCCTACAATTAAAACTTCAACAGAAAATCAAAGCTTTGATTTAGCTCAAATAATCTCCAAATGAAAACTGGACCTGATATTTGTATATAGACTGAAATGTTTATAAACACAGCACTATACCCAAACTCTTCTTATTATTCCTCAGCTCTAATCAAATGAAAAATTAAAACACTATAGCCTTCTCTTTTACAGACAGGGCTCATCGAGATTCTATCTAAAGCGTTTAATAAAAAGATAAATAAGTAAACAAGTCTAATCCTTTTAAAAGAGGAATAGAAAAGCCAGAAACCAATTTCCTTTTCTTACTACCTTTACATACAGCGACCAACTAAAATCACTCCTGTCCCTTTTATTCATCGTACCTTCGTCTTCTAGAGTTTCTCTTGTTTAGTGATCAAAATTATACATAAATATTTACTTCCTCTGCCATACTTAATTCACTGTGCATGCAGGATATGTTGATTGTCATATTAAGACTTTTTCTTTCAAAAGTGCTCCCTGTACCAATACAGCTCAATGTACACCAGAGATTTTTCTCCCTGGGCCTCTATAGAAAGGGGGCCATTAAAGCTCAGATGCATTATTCTAATCAACAAAGAGACTGACTAAACAAACATTCTCTTTTATCTACAACACAATATAACAAAAGAACTATGCATAACATGGTTAAAAGAACAGTCAGCTTTACAGTACAATTGCAGCACAGAGTCCAAACATTCACACATCTGCAGAGAACAGAGAAGTGTGCAGCATAAATGTTTTGAGCAACATAAAAGCAAGAAGTGGAAAACTCAAACTAAAAAAACTGTTGAAATAAATGGACAGATTTAGAGTCAGTGTGCACTAGTGAAGCAACCTTTTAGAAGGTACAATATCTGGACAAACTCCACACGTCTTGTTCTACCAGTTGTTGAATATGTGACACCCCTTACTCTGCCTATTTTAAGTAAATGGATTCATCTATTCAACAGTGCAGGATATGAGTCTATTCTAATCATTCTCAGATGTGGCAGCCATTGCACTGAAGTGACACTTTTACCATAAAACTGCCATCTAGAGCTAGTGACTTCCCAAATTCCAGTACTGTTTACCATGGCAAGCAGAAAAGCAGAGTTCATAATGTCAGTTCTCAACTACTGGCTCAGCATTTAGTTTCTTGGCCAGCCCAGAGGTAGGGAAAACAAAAAAAAAAAACAGGCAGTTAATAATAGTGTGTGCTTGCGCAGGTTTAATTTCAAGAAGCAAAGGTATCATGCAAATTAAAGACGACTGTCTAGTGATCAGTATTTCTTTGCAAGTGAAGAAATATGAATCAAAGACTGCTGAATGAATCACCTTCTGAAGAAATACCATTACTTGTCTGAAGGTTTATGTTGCCTACAAGGTGAATATCACTGATTTTGCCTGAGGCAGTATGATCCACTAGTGCTTGTGAGGTGCTACAGTTGCACATGAAGCCCATGGAAGATATGGGTGACACACTCAGACATACAGAACTGACAAAGCTGGTGAACAGCATGTGGACAGTTATAAAGCTGGACCTAAATAACTGGCTCAAAAACCACAATATCCATGTCAAAAAAATGGAATAGTGGTACCTACTCTGTGACAAAGTTCTTTTCTTGGCTTGAAGCCAACTAGAGATTTTGGCAAATCAAGCTACTTGAATCTATTTCCAGTCATGTAACTGAAATACAGCACTATACATATAAAGGTTCCTGAGACTACAATTTAGGATCTCATCAGTTCCAGAAGAATTCCAGTGAGCTGTAGCAGCTATATCTGAAAAGCTATATGAAGCAACCAAAATAAATTATGACATTCTAGTCTGGGGTACTACCAATTATAAACATGATATGCACATAAAACAAAGCACAACCAAACAGGCAGTGGCAGCAACAATTAACAGCTTGTCTGTTGCCACAAGCAAATAAAAACAGTTCCAGACTTCAAATAAAATTCAATGGTAGTTTATTCAGAGGTAAGCACTTTCACAGTAGACCATACTGCTTCTTCAGACCACTCATTCAGAAAAGCACAGCACTTTTATACACACTTTACTCATCATCAATTAAACAATTAAGTATCAGGCACATAACATCTTAAATGAAACTTCCCTCCCTCAATAATTAAAACAGGCTTAAACAGGACCTGGTCATTCAGCCCATAATCCCTAGGAGCCCCCAGATGCAAGATCCATTGTAGTTCCACATTTTCTGTTTTGTTAATCACATTACCTTTTCTAATACCCTCACTTACAGCATGTAGGGCTTGGAACAAAAAAATGTGTTGTGTGTTGTGTGCCGTTCAAACAAACTGTGCTTGGCTAGGGCACTATAATCAAGTCCTCATTTAGTACAATATAAATTATCCCCAATTCTTTCTTTCAGGCGCCTGTTAGTCTTACCAACGTAAAATTTAAAACAAACTTGACAATGGGTGACATAAACCACATTTTTTTGTGTTACAGTCGGCACTGACCTTCAATTCCCATAAAAATCTTGTAGCAGGGTGTCTAAAAAAATCTAGATTCATCAATATTATGGTAATAGGCATAGGCATGACATTTGTGTGTACCCCAAATCACATTGTCAATCTTCTTCTTTCGGCTGCTCCCGTTAAGGGTTGCCAAAGCGGATCATCCGTTTCCATTTCTTCCTGTCCTCTGCATCTTGCTCTGTCTTCTTCTTCTTCTTTCGGCTGCTCCCGTTAAGGGTCGCCACAGCGGATCATCCGTTTCCATTTTTTCCTGTCCTCTGCATCTTGCTCTGTCACACCAACCACCTGCATGTCCTCTCTCACCACAGCCATGAAACTTACCTTAGGCCTTCCTCTTTTCCTGTTACCTGGCAGCTTCATCCTTAGCACCATCCCTCATCAGCACATGTCCAAACCAAAGTAATCTTGCTTCTCTGGCTTTGTCTCCAAACCTCCCAACCTGGGCTGACCCTCTAATATACTTATTCCTAATCCTGTCCACCCTCTTCACACCCATTGCAAATCTTAACATCTTTAACACTGCCACATCCAGCTCAGACTCCTGCCTTTTTGTCAATGCCACTGGCTCCAACCCATATAACACAGCTGGTCTCACTACCTATTGTAGACCTTCCCTTTCACTCTTACTGGTACTCTTCTGTCACAAATCACTCCTGACACTCTTCTCCACCCACTCCATCCTGCCTGTTCTCTCTTCTTCACCTCTCTTCCACACTCACCATTACTCTGAACCGTTGATCCAAAGTATTTAAACTCATCCACCTTCGCCACCTCTACTCCCTGCATCCTCACCATTCCTCTATCCTCCCTCTCATTAACACACATATGTCTTAGGCCTGCTGACCTTAATTCCTCTTTTCTCTCTAGAGCATATCTCCACCTCTCCAGGGTCTCCTCCACCTGTTCCCTACTCACTACAGATCACAACATCATCTGCAAACATCATAATCCAGGGGAACTCCTGTCTGATCTAGTCTGTCAACCTGTCCATCACTATTGCAAATAAGAAAGGGCTCAGAGCTGATCCTTGATGTAATCCCACCTCCACCTTAAACGCATCCATCACTCCCACCGCAGACTTCACCGCTGTCACACTACCCTCATACATATCCTGTACCACTCTTACATACTTCTCGGACACTCTTGACTTCCTCATACAATACCACAACTCTTCTCTAAGCACCCTGTCATATGCTTTCTCCAAGTCCACAAAGACACAATGCAACTCCTTCTAACCTTCTCTGTACATCTCCATCAACACTCTCACAGCAAACATCGCATCTGTAGTGCTCTTTCCTGGCATGAAACCATACTGCTGATCACTAATCATCACCTCTCTTCTTAACCTAGCTTCCACTACTCTTTCCCATAACTTCATGCTGTGACTGATCAATTTAATCCCTCTGTAGTTACTACAGCTCTGCACATCACCCTTATTCTTAAAAATCAGTACCAAAACACTTTCTCCATTCCTCAGGTATCCTCTCACTTTCCAAGATTTCATTAAACAATCTAGTTAAAAACTCTACTGCCATTTCACCTAAACACCTCCATGCTTCCACAGGTATGTCATCTGGACCAACAGCCTTTCCGTTCTTCATCCTCTTCATAGCTATCCTTACTTCCTCCTTGCTAATCCACTGCACTTCATGATTCACTATCCGCACATCATCCAACATTCTCTCCCTCTCATTCTCTTCATTCATCAGCACCTCAAAGTACTCTTTCCATCTGCTCAACACACTCTCCTTGCTTGTGAGTACGTTTCCCACATTATCCTTTATCACCCTTACCTGCTGCACATCTTTACTAGCTCGGCCCCTCTGTCGAGCAAATAGGTACAGGTCCTTTTCTCCCTCCTTAGTGTCTAGCCTTTCATACAACTCTTCATACTCCTTATCCTTAGCCACCTCTCTATTTGCCATGCACCTCATCTCCTTATACTCATGTCTACTTTCTTCATCTCTCTGGCAATTCCACTTCTTCGCCAACCTCTTTCTCTGTATACTCTCCTGTACTTCCTCATTCCACCACCAGGTCTCCTTGTCCTCCTTCCTCTTTCCAGATTGTCAATATGCCTATTAAACCTAGGATAACAAAGTTGCTGTTTAAGCATTTATTTATTCTTGTAAATAAACCTAGGTCGATCTCCCACTAAACTGGCTAGTTTGGTGTCTGCTCGTAAAATATGCCAATTCCCCCTGATTACATTCCTCACCTCAGCTATATCCTCTGTATATGATAAGGCTAGAGGGATATGTTGCGACATACTAGTTTGTGGTTGTCTGTCATGACTGTAGGCAGAGAAGTATGGACAAACTCTACCCCCTTCTCTCTCTTGCTTAATCATATTGAAAACCCTATCTATCTCATTTTTACTATATCCCCTATTTTCAAACTCATACCTCAATTGTTGTACACTCCTCTCAAAGTCCACCTCTTCACATGAGAGGCATGAAATTCTCATTGCCTGTCCTTTTAAAACATTCAAAAACATATGCTGAGGGTGTATACTTCCTCTATGTACAAATGTGGGGACATAGCAGGCTTTTCTATGCAACTTAGTAGTTAAACAACCTTCTTTTATAATAACTGTGACGTCCAAAAAATCTATACAAATTCTAGAGCTATTGATTGTAAACTTTAAAAGCTGCTGCTCATATTCATCTGTTCGAAAAAAGATGCCAATTCAAGCTCATCACCCCTTCCAACCTACAAAAAGATCATCTACAAAGAGTTGGTAGATGACCAGAAGCGTGTTGTGCCCCACAATACGCCGATGTTCCCAATCTGACATGACTAGGTTTGCAAAGGCTCAAGGACACAAAGTCTCCAAAGCGGAAAAAAAGTAAAAACAGGTTTATTACTTTGCAACTAAACAGTATGATACAAAAATAAACGGTTAAGCGCTTTTCATCTTAATTTAGAAGACTTCTTCAGACCTACAACAGTAGCACAAGTGCTCACTTTAATACAGACCACATGGTGGTTTCAAAAAACATCAACCAATGGTATTGCATAAGTAATTAGGCTTGGACACATGACATCAGCAACAAGTCAAATACAAAAACAGCAACTGCAGAAACCTGTAAAGAACAAAAATGTATAGCTGCTTTTGTGCACAAATAAAGACACATTAAATCACTGCATTTAGGTGGACAGAGTGTAACTCTTAAAATATGTGATAAAAAACGATGAAAAAACTTTGGAAAGTATATATATATATATATAAATGTAAATGTTTATATACACATTGTTATGAGTTACAAGAGCACTCCAAGTGGACTAAATGAACGCTGCACTCAAAACAAAATATAAAATAGAATAAGAGACTGCAATTTCAACTTTAACCAGTGTTGATCGACTCAACTGTAATGCTTTCACAAATCACGAACAAGGGTGAAGCAACCTTAGATGTAAGATAAGACATATTTTTAAAAGATTTAAAACATGAAGCGAAAAACCTGCATTCTTTTACTCAACTACAAATAGAGCTGTTTAAAATACTTAGACAAAATCCTCTCTCTTAGTTTTCTGTCCGTCTTACCAACATAATATGCTGGACAGGCTACACAACTAGCCAGGTAGACAACGGATTTAGAGCTACAGTTAAATCTACCCTTAGTTTTTACCTTAAAGGAACCTGCTGTGAACTCTTGTCCCTGTTGCTATATATCTGCAATAGTTACAGTTTTCACATTTACATGTACCACCAGATCTACTACAGGTCTGGGGTTCCATTTCTAAGATCTGTTTCAAGTTCCTGTTCTTCCTGTAAATAAAAGATGGTGAATTACCCAACTTCTCCAACATGTCTGGTTCCATCATGAAGATGCTCCAGTTTCTTTTAAATATAACCTCAATTTCTTTGACTTCCAAACAAAATGAGGTGATAAAACTACTTGAAATCTTTCTAGATGGCAACTTGTGTAGTGAAGCATGGTGTTAGAATATGTGGGTTTACGGTAGATCCTGGCTACATAGCGCTGTTCTTCTATGTTCTTTTTTAACTCAATGTCTAAATACGTAATGGAATTCTCATGATGTGTGTGGGTGAATTTGAAAAACCTGGTGCTGCTGTTAAGATGTTGCACAAAACTCTGGGCTTCGGCTACAGTACCCTTAAACAGTATAAAAATGTCATCCAAAAATCTTGTGTACATCTTTATTCTGTCAGACCACTCATTATCCGAAAGAATGTTTTTATGTCCTCAGCTAGCCAGCACCAAGTTAGCATAGCTCCCCCCACATGGTGAACCCATAGCCACACCAATTTGTTGTTTGTAAATCGTGTTGTCAAACATTACAAAGTTGTTAGTCAGAATAACTTCCATGATTTCTTGAAATAACCTAATTTCTCTACTGTTGGCCCTATGCACTAATAGTCTCTCGACTACCCCCTCAAAACCTTCCTCATGGGGAATAGAGAAATATAAGTCAACCACGTCTACTGTTAAGAACGTTAAAGATTCATCATATTCAATGCTTTTAATGGATGTTAGAAATGCCCATGAGTCTCTGCAAACTTGTTCTTTTTCGACATACTTCTTCAAGATAGAATCAATGTACTTTGCATTTGCATATGTGATCGACTCCCGGGAGTTGACTAAGGCCCTCAATGGGTGGATTTTGTTGGTTTTTGTGCAATTTCAACAACCCAAATTATGTTGGTATTTTAGGGCTAGGTGTAGACAAGTAATTGAATATATCCATGTCTATCATACCTTCGATGAATAAATCATTTAAGAACCAATTAACCTTTTTATAGGCCCCATTCATCTCACTGACACTGGATTTAAGACCAGACGCATTCTTGAATTGTAGATACTTAATTTCATAACTACTAGTCCACCTCCCTTGTCTAATTTTAAAAAACGGATAGGAAGACTTTTGGTTAAACTCAGGATATCCCTCTCTCCAGGATCCATGTTTAGTGTACCAACACTATTCTTGTTGTTTCTTTGCAAGTGCCTAAGGTCAAACTCACATAAATGTTCAAAAACACCCAAGAATGAGTGCATTGATGGGTTGAAGGTACTGGACACTCTCAGGCTGTTAACAGAACTGTTCTCACCAAACATCAAGTTTAAATTAAATTTACGGGTAAAAAGTTTTAGATAAATTAATGTATCAGGAAGTCTAAAGTGGTAATCTGGAACAAAAGTTAGACCCCTGCTAAAAACTTTGCAAAGCCTAGGGTCAATGTCATAGTCAGAGAAGTTATAAATTTTAAAATCACCTTTTTTATTAAACAGAATGGTAGGTTTAATAGTTATTTGTTCCACTTGGTTACCTACTTCTTGGCTCCTTTCGCCTGCGTGTTGTACATAGGGTCGATGGTTTTGGCTGTTGTTGGAAAAAGAAGACTGGTCATGTGCATTGTTTCAAACACCACTCTGAGCCCTATTACCTTGACTCTGGGAAGAGTTGTAGTTCCCTTCCCTTACATCATCAATAGGGACAGTGTTACTTTGTTGGTTACAGAAATATTCTGTTACACACTGATTAAAGTTTGTAACCTGAGCCCCTCTCTCCTCACTTCTTAAAGCCTCTCCGGATTGATATGAAAAATTCCTAGACTGGGATGGGGGTGGTTTAGGGTAAGCAACACCATTCTTATAGTCATTAATATTTCTCTTTAGTTTTTTTTTTCAGTGTTTTTCAATATCTGTTGTTTGATAGAGCTGAACACCCTTTTGTATTTAAACTGATATCTCAGGAAATCTTGGTGTTCCTTGATTTCCTTATCTAAGCTTGAAATATCTGTTGCCAAACAATAGTAGAGCTGTAATGTTTGGACATTAAACCCATTAATTCTAGACCATGCTTATCAAATAAATTGGTATGGTCATTGAAAAAAGGTGTACCTGCTTCCAACCCCGACAGGTATTGCCACGAGCGAAGACCTTTTGGCACACCACCTTCCTTCCTACATTCTTCAAAATAGTGTATCTCTAGTTGAAGCTTTTTAGCCTTTAATGATTTTTTTATCAAAGTCTCTTAAAAGAGACACCAGTGGTGTGTTACCTCCAGCCTATCGCTCCCGTATATTATTTTGCACTTCTATATTCAAAGATGGTTTCTCATTTAACCAGCTACTGACATCTGGGAGCCCAATAAGCACAGAGAATATATTGTTCGATCCATCACTGTAACCTGCACCAAGTTGTACTGAAGCCAAATGACTTCCCCTTACACCTCCTTCACTCCTTTTGCCAATTCAGCTCAATCCACTTGTTTCACCGTTAAGCGTCGACTGCTTGTCTCTGCAAGAATTGTCTCTGCAAGCATTAGAGGTTTCACGTAGTAAAGAACCTCCTTCCTGTTCAGGTCTTAGATAGAGGTTGTTAGGAAGAGCATCAAAACGAGCTGACAGATCGTCGAGCCTTTTGTTCAAAGCAGCTAAAATAACAGTCAAGTTGCTGACCTCCGATGCGTTACCGAGTGTAACTGCGTTCTGCTCATCTGACTGCTTGGAGCACTCTTGTAACTCATAACAATGTGTATATAAACATTTACATTTATATATATATATATATATATATATATATATATATATATATATATATATATATTTATTTTCCATAGTTTTTTCATCATTTTTTAATCACATATTTTAAGAGTTGCACTCTGTCCACCTAAATGCAGTGATTTAATGTGTCTTTATTTGTGCACAAAAGCAGCTATACATTTTTGTTCTTTACAGGTTTTTACAGTTGCTGTTTTTGTATTTGACTTGTTGCTGATGTCATGTGTCCAAGCCTAATTACTTAATTACTTATGCAATACCATAGGTTAATGCTTTTTGAAACCACCATGTGGTCTGTATTAAAGTGAGCACTTGTGCTAGTGTTATAGGTCTGAAGAAGACTTCTAAATTAAGACGAAAAGCGCTTAACCATTTATTTTTGTATCATCCTATTTAGTTGCAAAGTAATAAACCTGTTTTTACTTTTTTTCCGCTTTGGAGACTTTGTGTCCTTGAGCCTTTGTTTGTTTCCTGAGTTGCAGTTTGGATTTGTTTGTTTGGATGACTAGGTTTGCGTAAGTGTTAGCACAACTGGTCCCCATCACTACCCCTGTTTTCTTCCAGCAGCATTGATTGCTGAACACAAGGACCAGATCTAAAAGCATACACAATAAATCAACTTGATGCCTATCAAATTTCTCACTTATCAGATTGTTCTTAACCATTTCTACCCCTTCTTGGTTGGGGATGCAAGTAAATAGAGAAACGACATCCATGGTGACTAAAATGTCAATACTATTCACTCACCTCCCATTTGTTACTGCATAAAGATCCTTCAAGAAGTGCTCAGTATCATTTAGAACCATTGGGCTAGTTTCAAGAGCTCTTCTCAACTGTCAGTCCAAACAAATAGAGATAGCCTCAGTGAGCCAGCCCTTACCCGTAACAATAGGTCTAAAGGCTGGTGTTACCGGATCTTTATTAACTTTGGGTAAACTATACATTTGCGGGATTAATGGATAATCTACAATAAAATAGTTGCACAGTTCTTTAGATATCAAACCCAGACAAACATTCATTCAGGCAATTGTCTATCTCATCTTTAATTTCATTCATAATCTTGACATCTACCGGTTGGTACACACTGATATCAGATAACAGGTCTGTGATTTTGTTATAATAATACTGCAAGTCCAACACCACCACAGGACCACCTTTGTCCACTGGTCGGATAGCTATGTTAGAATATTTTCTTAAGTCATTCACAGCTTCGCGTTCACCTATCGTTAGGTTATTTCTTGGTTTATTTTTAAAGACATATTTTTCATAGTATTCCTTCTCACAAGCTAATAAAAATGCTTCAACTACTGGAGGGTAATTAGGGATATACATACTAGGCTTACTAAACTTACTGTAGTATACCTCATTACTAGAATCATTATAGAGCAATCGTAAAGTAAAATTCCGTAAGAACAAACAAATCTCTATCAAAGAGTCAGTTATATCACTAGAAACTGCTGGTATAAAAGGCAAACCTTTGGAGAGTAAGTCTCTTTCTGCATCTGTTAACACATGATGCAAGATATTCTATACTAAGTTGTTGATTCGAGCACACATATTTTCTCAATAGTCCTTGTCTAACCATGAGACGGTGGTTCTTTCCGCTTTTGCCCCGAGCTGGGTTTCTTCGCCTATCGGTTTCTCTTTCATATTTCGAAAAGGCAAGGGTAGTCCCGGAAAACCCTGTTCATTCTGTAGTGGTAAAATCTTCCTTCTGACAGCAGGGTCCATTTCCTCTACAGTGTTCACCATCCTAGAATTTTGTCTTGTGTGATATTTCCATGGACGGAGTTGAATAAATGGAGGTTTGTGACTCCAATGAGGACCCGCCTTCCACGTCAGTCCTATTGCTGGCATTGGATTCAGAGGTAGTGACGTTAACTGTTCGTGGTTGTTCAATACCTTGAACCATGTTCCATACTTCCCTGCCTACAGTCATGACAGACGGCCACGAACTAGTATGTCGCAACATATCCCTCTAGCCTCATCATATACAGTGGATATAGCTGAGGTGAGGAATGTGATCAGGGGGAATTGGCATATTTTACGAGCAGACACCAAACTGGCCAGTTTAGTGGAAGATTGACCTAGGTTTATTTACAAGAATAAATAAATGCTTAAACAGCAACTTTGATATCCTAGGTTTAATAGGCATATTGACAATGTGATTTGTGGCACACACAAATGTCGTGCCTGTGCCTATTGCCATAGTATTGATGAATCTAGATTTTTTAGACACCCTGCTACAGGATTTTTATGGGAATTGAAGGCCAGTGCGGACTGTAACACAAAAAAATGTGGTTTATGTCGCCCATTGTCAAGTTTGTTTTAAATTTTACATTGGTAAGACTAACAGGCGCCTGAAAGAATTAGGGATCATTTATATTGTACTAAACAAGGACTTGATTATAGTGCCTTAGCCAAGCACACTTTGTTGAATGGCACACAACACACTTTTTTGTTCCAAGCCCTACATGTTATAAGTGAGGGTATTTGGAAAGGTAATGTGATTAACAAATGTGGAACTACAATGGATCTTGCATCTGGGGGCTCCTAGGGATTATACAGGTCCCGTTTAAGCCTGTCCTTAAATCTGTAAGTCTCAAGTAAAACTGTTTTAATTATTGAGGGAGGGGAGTTTCCTTTAAGATTTTATGTGCCTGATACTTAATTGTTTAATTGATGATGAGTAAAGTGTGTATAAAAGTGCTGTGCTTTTCTGAATGAGTGGTCTGAAGAAGCAGTATGGTCTACTGTGAAAGTGCTTACCTCTGAATAAACTACCATTGGATTTTACTTGAAGTCTGGAACTGTTTTTATTTGTTTGTGGCAACAGACAAGCTGTTAATTTTTGCTACCTCTGCCTGCTTGGTTGTGCTTTGTTTTGTGGATTTCTACTGGGTTCGGTTATACACTGCTGTCTGGGGTTTGTTCTTTATGATACGCACATAGTAAGAGCAGTGTCTAAAGGCTTGAAACTTAACAGGGACATATACCAAATCTGTACAATTTTTTTTTAAATACATGGGTCATGCTTCATCAGCAGAATGGCTGAAACCAGATGCTGATAAGGTAACAGCAATTGTAAACAAGCAAAAACTTTAGGACAGATCTATTGCATGACAAATCATCTTTTTACCTGTTTCTTTGCCATGGTGCAGAAGTTGTTAAAAGTTCATTTCCAATTTGTTAAATGCCACATTACCACCCAGGAAGTTACATCATCATGATGCTGCACAGTTTTTGCAACATAAGTCAAAAAGCTCTGGGATAGTAAACATCTGGCAATAGCACTGGCTCAAGTGATAATGTGACACAACCTTCTACTATACAAGTAGATGTAGTGCAGTGCTATTACAAATGGTCACAACAATAGCTTACATGTCTAAAGCATTAGTAGAACAACACACATGACATGATAATACAGAACAAGAGATGCTTACTGTAGTCTTTTGTTGTCAGAACGTCCACAATTATACTTATGTTAACAGAATGCAGAGGAGTTGGACCATAAACCACTCAAAACATCTTCATTGAACCATTACACAAAGCAACTGCACCTTCAAAATTGCTGTCTTTGGAAAAATGTCTCTGAAGTTCATTATAAACCTGTCACCTCTTAAAACTGATAATCTTAGAAGAGCATGTCTGCATGAGTGCAGGAGGATCTGGAAGTTTTATGGATAGTTTCTCGACTATTACTGTCTGCTAAAATGCTGAAGCAGTTAAAGACTTGTACCAGGGGTGATTTACAGCTTCAACTACTGTGTGAAGTTGTTTTAACAGGATGGCCAGAGAAAGTGAAATTGCTACTTCCTATCACTTAACATTATCTTTCCAAATTAAATATGCTGTTATGCATTTAACAGCTATTACTTATCCCTACGGAGCAAGTCGGTATGCCAGTCAGACACGGCCAGGAGAAAGTTCAAAGACAGAGCTTGTGATGACCCAATATGTTTATACAGATACAGCAAATGGCTACAAAACTGTCAGATTTGTTGCATGTTTAGGAAAGAAAAACAAAGAGAGGAATTAAGACCTCGTGGCTTTCCATCATTTTACTGTGTAAAAGTAGAAGAAGTATTCCAATGTAAAGAATTACACTGCCTTCGGTGGATTGGCTATTCAAAATTCCCTGTAATATTGTGGTTATGTGATGCAGCAAATAAAGGTATCAGTACTGCTCTAAAATCCATAATTGCAAGGCACGGAAATCCCAAAAATTAATATCAGAGAATGGTCCACAATTTCTGAGCCATAACTTTAAGAAGCAATGGGGATGCAGGCATATCACATGGATTTCTACACATTCTCAGAGTATGGAGCAGGTAGAATGGATGGTATGAAGAACAAAGAATAAACTCAATAAATGAGATTACACCAATTATTCTGACCGCAACATATCCATTCTCAAGCACAGCAACACACTTTTGCAATCAAAAGCCTTATTCCAGTTCAGTTATTAACGGGTCATATTATCAAATATGCCACTGAGTTATTCCAAGAGACAGAGAATGCAAAAAAAAAGTTATACTTTTACAAAACTACTAAAATGTTTATGTTTTTAGAAAAGGGGAATGAGTACAGATGACTTGTTGGGGAGAAAATGCAAGCCACAGTGATTGGATCTTGATGGTTAGCAACATTTTATATGATGCAAGGCCCTGAATTACAGATTCAGTGTAAAAACAGCATACATTTGTCATATTCACCAGAGTCTAAAGCACAAAATGATGACTGTCAGCAGAGGGAAGTATCACTTGCTTAAACGAATGATTGAAAAAACCACTTAAGTATCTGCTCAGCGTTTCAGTTCAAACTACAGAGTTTCAGCCAAAACCTTTCCTGCATTCAGTCATGTGCTCAATAAGGTTCAACGCAGCCTCGATTCTCAAGCTATTACCAATGTGAAATGTGACAAAATTAATGTCTGTTCCAGCCAAGCTACCATGTGCTGGTACATGGCTGAAAAAGAAACTATTCAGATAAAGTGTCTATACATAACAGGAACATTAATGCTGAATTAATGTCAGTTTCATTATTTTCTCAGCTGCATCTTAATCGATCAACAACACTTTTTGAGTGCTGATCTAACAGAAACACAAAACTACTTTTGCTGATTCCCAGAGGTAAGTTTTTTTTCAGGGGGGCAAACACCCTGCATCCCCCTATGTAGGGGGACATCACTGTTACTCCCCAAACATAAATATGCTTATTCAGAGGTTGCACAATTATGAAGAAAACAGAAAACTTCACTGTAAGTGAAACATGTTTCACTCTTTTTTCAATGATCATACAGCACTCGAGGAAAATGCTGCTGATCAAACGACACGTACCTCCTATTTTCACATGTTATAATATGTACATGATACACTACATACATTTTTGAAGTACAGAAATGTCACATGTTACTATGTGAAATATTAAGGAAGCCAAAACTAACGAGCGAGTCATGCAATCCTGCATCAGGAAGCCTTCAGTTGTGAAACCAGCTTGTCAAATATCTGTTATGCATCTTTATAAAATATATTCTTGACATCAATAAAGACATGTCCAAGATCTTGCTTTCCAAAAATATTTTTAGGCTTCAACAATGCAACAAAACTAGATACAGCCTGTGTTGTCTCAAAAAAAAGACATATAATTCAAAGGGATTGTACAATAGAAGCATACTAGATTTACTAAACATCTTTACATGAAATTCAGCTGCAGAGTAATAGATATTTTGTGTGGGGGGGGGGGGGATGAGTGAAAAGTCATGCATCTTCAGTGATTTCTAAAAAGTTTAGAGAAAGAATGACTGCTCTCAAAAAACTGAAAGAAACCTACTTGTAGTTGCTAAAATGCACACGAAGAAAGAACATTTAAAATGAAAAGTCTTTTCTAAATGATTGAGTTTAGTAACAGATTTAACAGCACAACATAATTTAGTAAATGACACTAAAATGAGTTTTTGTACTATACTGTAGCTTAGAAATGATTAAACAAGTGGAAAGTACAAGTTGTGTACACTTAACATAAATGTAGATGTTAGAGTGTATTCACTGTTGCAGTCCTAACCAATGGGTTATCCGGCTCCCGGTAGCCCTCCATCGGCCAGAATACCAAAGGTAATTAAATATGACATCGGTTGTCATCAGTTGTAAAGGACATCAGGACATCCAATACAAAAGGAGGCAGCCAACGTCACTTCCTCAGTCTTTCTTGCCATAACAGTCAGAAGCCCCCAGAAAACAAGGCTTAAACCAAAAGCAACTTTGGCAAATAATACCAAATTTAGTCTGTACCATAGGAAAAGAGAAAAGGAGAGGACCAAAAAAGGGGGAAGGAGGGAGGGAAATCAGGACTGCAACAGTGAATACACTCGAACATCTACATTTATGGTAAGTGTACATAACTGTACAATGTTCATAGTGTTTCACTGTTGCAGTCCTAACCAATGGGTTGATTACCAAAGCCCAGAGAAAAGGGAGGAGGAAACAACAGAATCAAGGATTGAATGCCCTGCAGCATAGCAGTGGCAAACCCTGCCCTGGCTCTAGAAAACAAAGGCAAATTATAATGCTTTGTGAAAATGTGAACAGAAGACGATGTGGTAGCCTCCAAAATGTCTTTAGTAGGGACACCCCTTAAAAAGGCTGCAGAAGTGGAAGCTGCTCTAGTTGAGTGGGTCCTAACCCCTTTAGGAGGAACTTTGCCATGAAAGGAATAACAAAAAGTAATACAATGTGCAATCCATTTAGAAATGGTTTGCTTAGAAATAGCTTTGCCCTGGGCTCCAGGTGCAAAACTGACCAATAACTGTGCTGATTTCCGAAGGTCCTTAGTCCTGTCCAAGTAAAACCTGAGCTGTCTGTGCACATCAAGAGAATGTAGGATCCTTTCACCTCTATTCCGAGGATTAGGAAAGAAGGTAGGAAGGTGTATGGACTGTCAGACTAGAAATCACCTTAGGCATAAAGGCGGGGTTGGTTCTCAGAGAGACCCTATCTGCATGGAAAATAAGAAAAGGCTCCACCGCCATTAAAGCTTGCAGCTACGAAACCCTCCTTGCTGAAGTTATAGCCAAGAGGAAGGCAGTCTTCCAGGAGAGAAACTTTAAATCTGCAGTGGCAACTGGCTCAAAAGGAGGAAGAGTGAGTTTCTCTAGAACAAAATTAAGATCCCAGGCTGGAGTAGGTGCCCTTCTGGGAGGTTTCAAGTTGCAAGCACCTCTAAGAAACATTTTCATCAGGGGATGAGAGAAAATGGGTTGCTCAAAAGAACAATGAGCAGAAATGGCTGAAGCATGGATCTTGATAGAGGAAAAAGAAAGACCAACCTGAAGCAAATCAGCCAGGTATTCCAGGATCAGAGGAAGGGTAGGCTGAGAAGAAGATTCCCCTCTAGCCTGCATCCAATGAGAGAATCTTTCCCATTTGCCAGCGTATGACTTCCTAGTGCTAGGCCTCCCTCAGCACGCCAACCACCTGCTGGGAAAGGGAAGAAAAAAAGGATGGAGTTATACAATGAGCCATGCTGCCAAATGGAGAGACTGAAGATGAGGATGTAGAATGTTTCCCCCTTCCTGAACCAAAAGATCTGGCTTCAGAGAAAGATGCCAAGGAGGAAATTGGGAGAGACTGTGAAGCAGTGGATACCAATGCTGTCTATGCCAGTCTGGAGCTATGAAAATAGTCCTTGGTCGTTTGTCCCTGATCTTCAATAATACTCTGGGAAGAGGAGGGAAGGCATAAACTGACAGTAGCGTCCAAGGGAAGGACAGAGCATCCACTCTCCAGGCTGTGCTGTGATGCTGTCTGGTGCAAAAAGAGAGGCAGAAGATGGGGTTGTCTGGGAAGGAGAAAAGATCCACCTGAGGTGTGCCCAAACGCTGAATGATGTTGTGAAAGACTGCTCTACTCAGCTGTCACTCGTGAGGATCCAGGGTCTGTCTGCTCAACTGGTCTGCCAAAACACTGAGCCTTCCTGGAAGAAACTGAGCTAGGAGATGCAGGCCCAGGGATGCTGCTATGGAGCAGAGTCATGCTATGCCTGCACAGGGAATAAGAATGAGTCCCTCCCTGCTTGTTGATGTACCACATGACTGTGGTGTTGTCAGTCCTGATGAGCAGGGTCCCTGGAGAAAGAAGATGCTTGAAAGCTAGTAAGGCCTGCTGAACTGCTATCAACTCCTTTAGATTTATGTGCAGGTGCATCTGCTGGGCAGTCCAACGTCCCTGTATGCATCTGCCATCCCAAGTGAGCTCCCCAGGCATAGTCCGATGTGTCTGTGGTAAGAACTTGAGTGGCAGGGGGTGGGCAAAAAGGCATGTCTTTGTTTTGCAGACAGGCTGTCGCCCACCATAGAAACTTTGTCCACAAAACATGGAAGCAAAGGAATTATCATATCCAGGTCCAGTGTGTGTTGACACCAAATGTTCTTGAGGTACCATTGCAATTTCCTCATATGCAGTCTTGCATATGGAATCATGAGAATGCAAGAGGTCATGTATCCCAGAGCTTGCAGGTATTTCCTTGCAGGGAGCACAGGCTTGCCAAGTCCTTGAAGTAAACTGAAAGAGTTGTCTGCTTCTCCTGGGTGAGATATATCTGGGCGGCTGTGTTCAGACTCACTCCCAGGAATGTTATCTCCTTGGATGGCACCATTTTTTATTTTTCCTCGTTGAGTGTGTAACCCAGGGAAGAGAGAAGAGTCTTTACAAATTCTAGATCCTTTAACAGCTGTTCCTGAGAAATTGCTTGAATCAGACTGTCGTCCAAGTATGGATAAATCTGAATTTTCTTCTGCCTGCAAAAAGCAATGACTGGAGCCAGGCACATTGTGAAAATTCTGGGAGCAGTAGATAAGCCAAAGGGCAGCACAGAGAATTGATAATGTTGCATGCCCACCCTGAAACGAAGGTATTGCCTGCAACTTTCCCTGATAGGGATGTGCAGATAAGCTTCTTTGAGATTCAAAGTTACCAGCCAGGTATCCTTTTCTAACACTGGCCGCAACTGATGCAGAGTGAGCATTTTGAATTTTGGAATTACCAAGAAAGAGATCAGAATGGATAGATCTAGGATAGGACGCCAGGTGCCTTCTTTTTTTGGAACTAGGAAAAGTCTGGAAAAGAAACCCTGGCCTACCTACTGAGCAGGAACTGATTCTATTGCTCCCAGATGTAACAGAGACAAAATTTGTTTTTTCTACTTCTGCCCTTTGGTTTGGAGGAGCATCCGGGAATCTTTTGGGTACTGGAAAGGTGTGGAAAGAAAACTTGTGTCCTAGAGATACAGTTCTGAGTACCCATTTGTTGTCCATGATAGTGGCCCAGACATTTGCAAAAAAAGGCCAACCTTCCCCCTAAAGGAATCTCCAGGCAGGCAAGAACAGGCAGAAGTTGGATAAAGTCATTGAGAATGTTTGGACTGAAATGCAGGATTAGAACTTCCCGCCTTGGAAGTGGAAGCCTGCCAACGCTTAGACCTTTGAGGGGTAGCCACCTGCCCCCTAGAAGATTTGTAACCTCTAGTCCTAGAACGGTTCTGTCTGCTGGTATCAGGAAACGTCCAACTCTTATAAGGGTAATTCAGAAAGTTCTTAAAAGTTTGCATAGACTTGGCCTTATCCTCCATCTTCTTGAGCACTTCCTCTGCTTTACTGCCAAAAAGACTGTCCTTATGCATAGGTACATCTAAAAGCTTAGTCTTGACAGGCTCTGGAAGGGGCTGTTCCCTGAGCCAAGCATGTCTTCTAATAACAGATCAGTAGCTGTAGCCCTGTAGGAGGCTTCTATAATGTCAAAACCACAATGTAAAGAATGTTTATTGACAAGACTGGCAGAATTCAGCAAATCCTGCATATCCTTATTCTACGCCAAAAGAGGCACATTTGCTATCCTAGACTAAATAGCCTCCAAGGTGTGCTGCTGGTACTTCAGCATATGAAAAAGACAATTAGTAGACCTAATAGCAAGAGTGGCAGAGGTATAAACTTTTTACTCCACCTATCTAGATTCCCTGTCAGAAGGAACAGGAGTTTTGGTAACAGTGGCCTTAACTCCTTTAGGGCCTTGAGAAATAACCTCTGGATCAGCCAACGGATTCCTGAAAAGAAACAAATGAGAATCAGGAACTCTATAGTACCTGTCAGGTTTCCTGGGAGCAGGAGGAAGTGAATTTGGAGTCAAGGAATTTTCCAGAAAAACATCATCAAGCACTTCCAACACTAGGGGAATAGCTAGAGGCTTATGCTGAGGCAAATCCAAAAACTCCCTAATCCTTTTCTTAGACTGGGGATGACTTTCCCATTTAAAATGCTCCCTGAGAGTATTCAAAGTATCACCAAAAGAGAAATCCTCTGGGGGAGAAGAAGCAGAAGGGATGGACTCCTCTGCATCTGAATCCTCAAAAGGAGAAAAAGTCTGAGAAACTTCCTCTTCATCAGCAGAAATGCTAGAAGAATCAGAACCAGAAAAAGACAAAGCCTCAGGAGAAACATCCCTACCCCTTTTAGAAGGAGGAGGCTGTGAAACCCTAATAAGAGTCAAAAGGTCATTAGCCATTTTAACCATTTGGGATTGAGGGGAACGAGAAGAAACTGGAGCCTGCTTTTTCAAGGGCTTACGACTGGAAGATTTACCTGCAAGTCTGAAGGACTCAGGAGGCCTGGCAACCACCACAGTTGCAGGTCATTGGTATGAGCTTGCTGTCTGAACGAAGAACGGAGGCCTCGGACACCGGAGTCAGCTTAGAGGATCAGGATCCAGCTGAAGAGGCGACAGGTGAAAGGTCAGAAGGCAAAATGGAGACCGGAGGCCTGGGGGACTCTGAAATGGTCTTAACCCAGGCCTGCAGTTGAAAATTCACGGGCTGCAGGGGCTGCAAAGGCGACTCACTGGCTACCGCATGACTGATGACCATCTTAAGATCATCCGAGGACTTAACCCTTTGAAGCCTGTCACAGTCCTAATCCTTACGTTTCTTGGGGATGTCCGAAGCCTGAAGACCAGCAGACGCCATATCAACAAACTTAGGCCAAACTCCAAAATGTTTAGCTAAAAGCTTAGCCAGATGATGAATAGTACTCGGATTAAAGGAGGTATAGAGATCATAATTAGGAATGTCGTAGTCAAGGCCTAAACAAATACAATGGGAATTAGAATCTCTATGGGGAATCTGCTTTCCACAGATAAGACAATTATTAACCTTTTCTGACATTTGTTAAGGCAAGAAAAGAGGATCCCCAATGGGGTACTTAGCTGTAGTTGACTTCAACCTTGTAGTCAGAAACAAAAAAGGTAAACTGCCGACCGGCACTCATGCAAGAAATGCTTCTGCTTCGGGGTCCGCGGCAAGGAAGACTGAGGAAGTGACGTCGGCGGCCTCCTTTTGTATCGGATGTCCTGACGTCCTTTACAACAGACGACAGTCAATGTCATATTTACTTACCTTTGGTATTCTGGCCGATCGAGGGCTACCGGGAGCTGGATAACCCATTGGTTAGGACTGCAACACTGAAACATGATGAACATCTACAGGATCATAGTAAATGAAACCCACTTTGAACTAAGAGAGGGCTACAGCAGGATTCAGTATTGAAGGGTTCAGCCCTTCAGTGTTTTCACAAGTGACAATGCGAAATCCAGTTCATTTTAAATCCACATAACATAAAATATGTGCCACAGGGCTGATGTAGAAAGTTCATAGGTTCATAGATTCACAGGTAGGTACTAGGCTATTGGCTCTAGGGCCTATATAAGCCTAGCCAAAGTTACCCTGGCTTTCGCCACCCAAGAAAATTATTTTCCTGTGCCATTGTCGAGCAGAGCCACAGAAGCGATCCACGGGGTGAATTTCCTATCTCCCATCCAATCAAGATTTTTCTTGAACAGTGCTAATGAGGAGCTTTGTTTGATATAGATAGGTAGTTTGTTCCAGAGTATGGGAAGTCTCTGGGACAGGAATCTATCCCTCCAGCATGTTCTGTTTATTGTGGTGACGAGGTTTAGGTCCCTAGAGCGTGTAGCTCGTAGGGATTTGGATTTCTTTAAGTGGAACATGTCTAAAAGCTCTAGGTTTGACATAGCTTTGTGCGTTAGGCAGAGATCGCCTCTGAGTAGGCGATATGCAACGGAGTAAAGCTGCAGTTTTTTGAGACGGTCTGCATAGGGCATCTCTTTGAGGCCGATAATCCTCTTTGTGAGGTATTTCTGTGGCCTTTCCAGTTGTTGTAGATGTCTTGTGAGGTACATACCAAAAGGGGCATTGTACTCTATAACGGGTCTAATGAGTGACGAGTAGAGGGGAACAATGACCTCTTATTTCCTGGATGAGAAACCTTTTGTGATGAGGTGTGCCACATACAAGGATTTCCTGACTACTGTGGCGATGTGATTATCAAAGGAGAGACTACTGTCCCACCTGTGTCCCAAGGTCTCTTATCACACTTTAGGTGTTAAGTAGACTACCACCTATGTGGTAGTTCATGGGTACGGAGTTTTTACCAAAAGGAATGACGATGCACTTTTTGGCATTGAGCTTGAGGCCATGGCTTTGACACCAGGCATCTGTCTCAAAAAGGCCCTTTTGTAGGATGTCCACATCTTTTGGAGTTTTGATTATGGCTCCTAGTTTGCAGTCATCTGCGAACTTCGTTAGCCAAAGACCTTCTGTGTTGGCCTGTACTTCAGAAAAGTAGATACCAAACAGGAGAGGACCCAGGACTGAACCCTGTGGTACTCCACTTGTCACTGGTCTGAAGCTGGATTTGGAGTCTGCTACTTTCACAGTGTGGGTTCTGTCAGTGAGCCAGTTGGCAACCCACCTTGTGACATAGGGATTTATACCTAGTTTAGTGAGTTTATCTATAATTCCAGAGTGGGGGATGGTGTCAAAAGCCTTGGCGAGATCTAGATAGGCTGTGTGATCCACCTTACCCTCATCTACGGCTTTGGTGACTGCTTCAAAGAAGTCTATCAGGTTTAGAAGACATGATCTGCCTTTTACAAACCCAAACTGGGTGGGGTCCTGAGTTTGGAGATTACCAATGTCATTGTTTATAAGTTCCATGATGATACACTCCATAGCCTTGCAGACCAGGCTCGTTAGGCTAATGGGGCGGTAGTTTCCCGGGTCTATGGTGGCTCCCCCTTTGTGGAGTGGGATAACTGTCGCTGTGCGCCATTCAGTGGGCACATCGCCTGAGGTGAGGCTATGATTGAACATGGTACTTAGGTGGGGTGCCAGTTCGTTTTGTAGTTCATGCAGAACACAGCCTGGGATGTCGTCAGGTCCCATGGATGCTATGTTCTTGGCATTGGATAGTGTGTTTTTTACCTGTGCAGCCGTGATTACAGGAACTTTGCATTCTTCTGGTATAGAGATGGGCCCTTTAGGGGATGACAGAGGGGTAAAGTTAGCACTGAACCTATCTGCCAGGATGTTGGCAATATCCGTTGGTTCTGTATATTTAGTGCCATTGTGCTGTAACTCAGAGCAGATCTGAGTGTTGCCATTGTGATTCTTGACATAGCTATAGAATGCTTTGTGGTTGTCTTTAGAGTCAGTGGCGATTTTGTTTTCATAACTAGCTTTGGAGGATTTTATGAGGGATCTCAGCTTCTTACTGAATCTGACCAGGGAGTTTCTCCAATCATGGGATTTTACTCTTTTTTGCAACAGTTTCTTTCTTCTGTTGTAGAGTTTGTTTATGGCAGGGGACCACCAGATTGGCTTCCTTTTTTTGGAGGATAGCATCTTGGTTCGGTTAGGGATTGCACGATTCATGCACTCATGTAAGTGCTTATAAAGTGCATTTGTGTAGGATTCAGCAGTCATACCTCTACTGTCCGTCAGCATGGGTGTTGTGAAGTTTGCCACTTAAGTCTTAAGAAGCGTGAAGTTGGCTTTGGAGAAATTTTTTACTGTGGTTTCCCTAATGGGGGGTGGGGGAGGGATGTGGATGTCTGGGGTGATTAGCTTATGGTTGGATCTGACCAACGAGGAATTGACCTCTGATGTGGAGCACCGGTTGCCCATGTTGGTAATAACCAGGTCTAGGATATTGCTGCCCCTGGTTGGAGTGTGGATAAGTTGATCCATGGCATTGGAATTTATGAATTCCAGAAAACGTTGAGCACAAGAGTTGGTACATGAGTAGTTTTCCCAGTTAATGGTAGGGTAGTTGAAATCGCCCATTATTAGGGTGTTAGGTTGTATCGTAACATTTTCCAGTGTATTAAGAAATGAGGAGTGGGAATCCTGGGGCATGGTGGGGGATCTGTAGCAAGCTACAATTTGGATTGCGGTCTTGCCCAGAGTTAGTTGCACTTGGATAATATCGGATGCATTATGCTGAGCAACTAGCCTGGAGGTGTGGATATCCTTAATGAATATGGACACGCCTCCACCTTTAGTGTTTCGGTCCACGTTAGGTGGCCGAAAGATGTGGTATGAATTATAGCCTGGTAATGCAGCGGTACTCTCTGGAGCCTTGAACCAGGTCTCTGTCACTGCACAGATGTCGATGTTCTTCATTTTAAGGAGTGCCTCGAGAGAGTGCATTTTGAGGTTTAGACTTCTAGCATTGAGTAGCAATACCCTCAGATTCTTCTTACCTGTACCTGTTAGGGTGGTGAATTTGTCATTTGAACCTTGCCTAAAAAAGGCACTATAGGGGTGGCTAGAGCCTTAGCTAGTATCTGGAATTCCAGGGACGACAGGTGCAGGCCATCTCTGGCAAAGCATCGTGGCTTGTCGATCATGTCATCCCAGGCAGACAGATACTGGATCCCCTTAGAATGACACCAGAAGCTTAGCCAATTGTTGAAGTCAATCATTTTGTCCTTGTACTGTGGTATCATTCTGGGTGATGGCAGGATGCTACTCAGGGCTAGGGTCATACCTGCCTGGGCTACAAGATCGGACAGCTCCTCCATGTCCCTTTTCATGTAATCCAAGGAGGTACATCTCAGGTCATTCACACCAACATGGACAATGACAGAGTCATATTTGTACTTGTTGTGGAGTGACCTGAGTGCATGCGTTATGTGGCGGATCCTGGCACCCGACAGGCAGCTGACAGTAACTTTCTCCTTGTTTAGCCTGGTGAGTGGAACATCAGTGTGCCTGACTATAGAGTCACCTATGACTAGAGTGTTGGGTACGTTGTTATGCCTTATGGGCTGTGGTTGAGTGGCACACTGAGTTTGTGGGCTATGTGTCATTTGGGTTGTGTTGGGGGGTGGAGCTTGCTTGTGTTTCTGCTTTGGAGGTCCCTGTTGCACGGGCAGGTTTTTACTGAAAGCCTCCGCGAATGTAGCTGTGTGTTTTGTGTTTCTATGTGTGTGTTTTGGTGGTGTAGGTTTTGAGGGACTACGTGCTGAATATGGTTTGGTGCAAGTGTTTACCTTCTCCTCTTGACTGTCTAGTCCAGTCTTGGGTGAAGAGAGCTTTGCTTCCAGTTTGGCTATATAAGCGCATCTCTCACAGGTTGTAGTGTTGGGTGGTAGGAGGAGAGGGTTGTCTGTGTACATGAGGCAATTACTGCATTGCCCCAAGATGCCCAGATTTATCAGGTAGACAGGAGAAAACACCAGGGGCTCACCCTTAGACATGCCTGGATAGGTGCTTATTTATTAAGTACTAGAAACTGTTTTCCTCTAGACAGTGAGGAAAGTTGAGTGCTGTAGTAATTTGTAGCTTATTTAGTGCTTACAGTAAGTTCTGAACAAGGGCTGAAACAAAAAACTGGCTAGTTCTACGAAACAAAATTAAGCTAGAAGGCTTCCCTCCAACACAGAAAGGCTTGGGCCCTAGAAGCCTACAAATAGTCCTGGACACAGCAAATCTATATCCAGGCTAGACTACCCACAGGAAAGGCAGGAAACAAGCTTAGAAACATTTTTTTTTTTTTTTTTTTTTTTTAGTGGAAAGAGAGAAAGGAGTAGCAGAAACTAAGCTGATTGGCCTTCTCAAATGTTCTCCCTGTACTGCGTAGAATGAGGTAATGACACTAGACTGGGAGGAGGGTCCCAGATCAAATTTACACTAGGGGCGGGCAACTGCAAAGCCACCAACTATAAAAACACTATACCAACAGGGAGAGAAAAACAAACTGCAGAAATGTTTCTCACAGCTGAAAAGCAGCAGTGAGCCTTTAAAAGAAAGTTTTAAACAACTAAAGGAGCCTCTAGAAAAGAGTTTAACTGCAACAAGTTATCAGAAACAAACAACCCAACAGATGCTTAATAAAAGTGGACAATTTCCAGTTAATACCTCACACACAGTGAAACTAGCTAGAAGTTAAAAATTAGTCCTACAATTTAGAAGAATAATTACAAACAACTACAGCAGATTATATTTACTGCAAAATAAGGCATTAGTACAGAACTCCCTCCAAATATCTAAAAGTATCCTTCTCAGGCACTCAAAGATTACGTTAAAATCATTTAATTAGCAACAATATTTGTGCTGGGGGTGGGGGAACAAAAAATATCCAGATAATGTTCCCTTGCTGTCCTTCCTAACATGCTAGCCTATTACATATACATGCTATTTACCTACCGTCTTTATCTTCCCAAGTACTAATCTGTTTTAAAACATTCCCTTGACGACTGTTAATACAATTAACATAAGTATATTTATATAGACTGCTCAATAGAAGTTCATAGGTGTATACTAGGCTAATGACTACTGGGGCCTTTATAAGCCTAGCCACGCAACCCGAATGTAGCTCATGAGTTCTTCTGTCTTAGAGATTATTTTAAGGGGTGTATCTTAATTAGGGTATGATTTAATGGCTGCCTCTGACCATCAGAGACTTAGGTGTCAGACGTGGGTGAATTTCCAATTTCCTATCCACTGGTCCAAGTTATGTTTGAATAAGGTTAGGGAAGGGCTCTGCTTCACACGGATGGGGAGCTTATTACACAGAATGAGGATTCTCTGAGATACATTCCTGTCCCTCTAACATTTCAAAGTTGCTATTATGAAGTTGTTTCCAGGCACAGAGTTTAGGAATAGTAATAAAGTGAATGTGTGACAGCAGCCACTATGTACACCCTCACCTATGTGTAACCTGTTAACTACAAACACTGGTTTTATGGCACTAATTAATGCTCTGGGCAAATCTCCTTCTCCTTTTACAAGTAATACCTTGGATTTTCTCACTTCATCAAAAGTTATAAAGAAACAATAGCTAAACTGGTAGAATATACTAGAGTTTATCGTTTCATCTGAAGAGCATCACTACCCATCACTACTGTCCTTCAATACTGCACTCAGATGCTAGTATTTTTAAGGTAAAAATCACTGTTACCATGACTTTCAGGTCGAGAGACCCCTCCTCACCAGGAAGCAGGTCATTAATGCCCTCTCAAAGGCAAAAAATACAGCCTCCATGGGACCCGACAAGATCCCTGGCTGTGTCCTACATGAACTCAGGAAGAACTCTCAGCACCACTAGGACCCTATTTAACCAAAGCCTGTGCACCTGCTTCATCCCAGCAGAATGGAGGACAGCTACTGTCACCCCTCTACAACAAAGATGGAGCGTCCACCGACCCAGGCAATTATAGGCCCATCAGCCTAACTTACCTGATCTGCAAGGTCATGGAAATCATTATCATGGACCTTATAAACAAGGACATTGGCAACTTCCAAATGCTTGATCCCACACAGTTTGGTTTTGTTAAAGGGAGATCATGCCTGTTAAACTTGGTCACCTTCTTCAAAACAGTCACCAAAGCCATGAATGAGGGGGAGACAGTGCACACTGCCTAGCTTGACCTAGCCAAAGCCTTTGATACCATTCGCCACTCAGGCATAATAGATAAACTCTCCCAGCTAGGCATCAACCTGTATGTTACCAGATGGGTAGCTAACTGGCTCACTGATATAACCCACTCAGTCAAAGCAGGGAAAGCCACCTCTAGTAGTAGACCCATAACAAGTGGCATACCCCAAGGATTGGTCTTGGGGCCTCTACTGTTTTGAATATACTTTTTCTGAGGTGCAAGCCAAAACCAGTGGTCTGTGGCTGATCAAGTTTGCAGATGACTGCAAGCTGGGCACTATCATAAATTCCCATAGTGATGTGAACATAGTATAAGAGGGCCTTACCCAAACTAATGACTGGTGCAAGAAGCATGGCCTCAAACTGAATGCCAAGAAATGCATCAACCCCTTTGGGGAAAATGGCATCCTCACTAATCACATTAATAACAATGTACTAAGCATGCACACTAATTATCACATTAATAACAATATACTAAGCATGCAATCAGTCGTCAGGGACTTGGGTACCCAGGTTGACAGCAACCTGACTTTTGACTGCCACGTTGCCTCCATTGTATGGAAGGCTTTCTACATGGCCCATCTCATAAGTAAGAGTATTTCATCCATGAACAAAGAGATCATAACATCCCTGTACTCCTCCCTTATCAGACCCAATACAGAGTACAATGCCCCCTTCGGCATGTACCTTGCAAAGCACATGCAGCAGTCGGAGAGACCACAGAGATTCCTGTCCAGGAAAATCCAGGGTCTCAAACACCTATCCTATACAGACAGATTAAAAGCCTTCTCCCTCTACTCAGTCTCATACAGACTGCTCAGAGGTGACCTGTGTCTGGCATACAAGGCCGTCTCAGACTCAGCCTTGATGGAGTTGCTGCACAACCATAAATCAAACTCAACTCATGCAACCAGCATGCAAGGCCTCAACCTGGTTTGCGACATTAATAGAACTTGTTGGTAGGATAGATTTGTGTCCCAACGACTCCCCCATCTGTGGAATAGACACCCTCTCCATGTCAAGTAGAGTACCTGACTAGCTCTCATTAAGAGGAACCTGGACGACTGGATGGGAAACAGAAAATATACTCCTGCAATCCCACCTGTGTCCCTGCTGGACAGGGAAAACAGGTTCTGACTTTGTGGGAACATGGGTGAAAATCTTAGCTAGGCTTACAAGGGCCTCCAGGCCAATAGCCCAGTATGGTCCACTGAACCTATGAACCTACTTGCTACCAAATGTGCCAAAACAACGTAATGCAGACTTCTGCCATACTATCTGAATGTACTGCAAATGTGACAGCATTTGGATATCTACTCAACTATTTAGAATTTGCACTTGATTTTAAGACTACAATGCTGTTAAAGTGCCCTCTCATGTTTCAGCTGTCTACTTGCTTTTTATTCTGCTCCACAATGTCAAAGTTAGATGAAGAAAATATTTCACCTATGCTGCAGTTTTGATCTTCACATCTTCACTGAAAAGGTTTTCTCAGTAGTTGGACTAAGGCTGACTTTGTCCACAATATATATTAATTTATTTAAATAATAAATGCATAAATCAGTTTTCCCCAGGCAAAGTGGTCTATGTACATTGGAGGTATGAAGTTCAACAGGTTAACAGCTCAATACCCTTTCATTTACACTTTTTGTCTTAAGAACATGGACATTTTATTCTTCTTTGATATTATGGAAGACACTGTATGTGCAATCCAGAGTGCTCAAAAACACATTTTGCACTGAAATTGATGGTTTGCTCCTGATAGACAATACAGTAGTAGTTCTGGGGAAACAAGTTACATCTGATGGGCTGAAGTGTGCTCTACCTCAGTTAACACAGTCAAATAAAATAAAAGTAAGTAAACAAAATAGTGAAAACAGTAAGGAGAGCTGTGAGATTATCAGGATTTAAAGAAAGGGGGTTAACCAGCAGAAAGTACAAAGTTAGAGATTTGTAAAGATACAAGTGAAACCAAGTATTACAGTCCCATCTCTATAAAGACAGAAAGAAAGCACATCAGAAGGAGGGAGCACAACATTACACGGTCTACAAAAGAATACTTAAAGGACACTTAGATACTCCCACTGGCATAACAGGAATAAAGCCCCAACTACAACACAGGAGACTAGAGTTCGATCAATGTCTCAGCTGCCTGCTGCAGCTGGCATGGAAAGAAAGGGCATGGCTATCCAGGAGGGTAGTCCAAGTCAAAAGTGCAATGATACCTCTCAGATGAGAAGTGGAAGACACAGAAGTGACCCTGGGTTGCATGTGTCTGGCCCACCAATCTATTTAATAAGTACCCACATAGAGAAACCACAGTGGGTGCTTGTCAGATGATGTATTTGCATATCCACCATTTATTTTATTTATTATTTAATTTTACATTTGTTAACCAGGGGTGTCTGACTGAGCCGAAAAGGCCCTTTTTCAGCAGAGGACCAGGGAGAAAAGCTCCACAAAAAAATTACAGACACATTTAGTTATTTAGACATGATCAGTATACACACAAATTACAGGAGACATGTGGAGAGAACAAACAAAAAAATATTAATTTTAAAAATAAAGGTAATTAATAGATTTGTGGTGTACAGCTGAAATTTGGAACATAGGTAGAATACATACATAGTACACAGGTACAGTACATACATTGTAGATTAGCCAGTGTTTGTGAGTAAGATTGAAAACTATTATCAAGTGCTCTAGATTTTGTATGCATGTGTTATCCACTTTCACTAGCCTGGGGAGCAATCATGGCACTGCCAACTTTCCTTGAGATGTTGCCTGATGAGGTCTTTAAAGGAGGCTTTGGATTATGTGTTTTGAATGCTTGTAGGGACAGAGTTCCATTTTTTAGCCACTGAACTATATAGTCCATCTCCAAAGCTATTGTAGCTGTTGGTGACTTTTAGTAGTAGTTTGCTTGATGATCTAAGAGGCCTTTTGGCGGAGTGATGTTGTACTAGGTTTTTGAGGGCAGGACACTTATTGGGGAGGTAATAGAATGACAGAGGCAGAGCTGATTGTAGGTTAGGAGGTTGGGCAGTTCAAGCCAGTGGAGCTGTCTCAAAGCAGTACAGTGATGAGTTCTATATGAGCAATTTGCAGCAAAGCGGGCAATTCTGTTATAGCAGGTTTCCATTTTGCTTAGTTCAGTTTTGTTGAGATTAGTCAGAATGGGAGATGCATAAAGTAGGGTGGATAGAAGTTTGGAGCGAGCGATGGCTGATCTTGTGTTGTTGGTAAGAAATGGTTTGATACGGTAGAGCGACCCCAGTTTGGCATGTACTTTTTTAATAGTTAAGTTGAGATGACTATCAAATTTTAGGTGGGAGTCTATGGTTATTCCCAATAGCTTAGCCTGTGCCACTGGAGCAATTGGAGTAGCATTAGTGGAGTAGATAGTGAATTGACTGTTAAGTGTTTTTGTTGGAACTGGTTATAATCATAAGCTGAGTTTTCTTTGGCTTGAGGATAAGTAAGGCTTTGGTAAGGTAGTTTTCAATGTCAGAGAATGCTAGTTGAGTTGTTTGCAGGAGGGTGGGAATGTTTTGTGCAGCACAGATTAAGGTAGTGTCATCTGCTTACTGAATTATAGATGCATGCTGTGTGGAGGTATGGAGGTCATTTGTGAAGACTGTGAATAGTAGTGGTCCTAAGATAGAACCCTGTGGGACTCCTATAGTTATGGGCAGCTGAGGAGAGAGAGAATTTTCACATTTCACAGCTTGGTACCTGTCAGTTAAGTAGCTCTGGAACCAGGTAAGTGCGGAATTTGATAGATGATATTGGTTTAGTTTGTTTAGCAGGATTTGGTGTGAGACTGTGTCAAATGCTTTGGACATATCCAAAAAAAGAGTTGACACTTGTAGGCCTTCATTTCTGAGACGGTTTACTGTGTCTGTGAAGCAGAGGAGGGCTGTAGTGGTACTATGGGCAGGTCTGAAACCATGCTGAGTAGGTGACAGGATGTTGCTGTCTAGAAGATAGTTTAGCATCTGGGTATGGATGCATTTTTCTAGGATTTTGGCCAGGGGGGAGAGTAAAGCAATGGGTCTGTAGTTATTAAGTTCAGTGGAGGTCCCGCCTTTATGTATGGATGTAACAGGATATTTTGCAGAGTTTGGGCACATAGTTTTCAACAACTGATCTGTTTATGAGAGTGGGGACTGGGATAGCAATAGCATCTGCTGTGAGTTTCAAGAAATAGCTGGGGAGTAGGTTGGCTGCTGTTGATGAGGTTTTTAGTTTGGAGAACATGCTTTTGATTGAAGTGGTGGAAACTGTTTTGAGGGTAAAGCTTGTATTAGTGTTATTTGTGTTGGGGGGGATAGTGAGGAAGGAACTGTCCTGTGATACTAAGGATAGAATTGAGTTCACAAAGTGGGAGTTGAATTGTGTTTCGATGGGAACTTTAGCGTCAGGGGTGGTTGGTTTGGGGGTAGCCTTTTGGGTGGATTTTAGTAGCTGGTTTACATTTTTCCAATATTTTTGCGGGTTGTGTTGGTATTTAGTTTGTAATGTTGTGTAGTAGGATTTTTTGTCCAGCCTAATGCATTTTTTGCACGGTTGCGCAGTTCTTGGTACTTAGTTAGGCTTTGTGTTTCTTTGGTTTTTTGATAGTAAAGCCAGGCAGTGTCTCTGGACTTGAGGATTTGTTTGGTTTCTTTACTGAGCCAGGGGTTTGTAGAGGTTCTAACCTTGATTTTGCGCAATGGAGCGACAGTGTCTAGGTGTTGTAGAAATGTTTTGTTGAAATATGCTACAGCCTGGTCAAGTGAGAGGGTTTGTAGGGGGGTCCAGTCACAGTTACAGAGTAAAGTGTTGAGGACCTCAGGAGAGAATTTTTTTGTGTTTCTAGTGGATATGTAGTTAGTGGTTTTGCATATACTTGTTCTACTACGTATAAAGTATATTAAGTTGTAGTCACTTAAGGTGTCTGGGAGAATGCCTGTGTGAGGGTACAATGTGGGGTTGTTAGTTAGGACCCAGTCAAGGATGGATTCCCTTTTAGATTTTTTATCACATCTAGTTGGAATTTGGACTAGCTGCTGGTAGCCATGGAGATTTATTAGATTACTTGGTGGTTCTGATATACAGGTGAACCAATCTAGGTTGAAATCCCCCAGAATAAGGGTTTCTTGTGAGTATGTGGAAGAATACCAGGATAAGAAGTCTTCAAGGCTAGCAGGTGTATTACCAGGTGGAATATAGATCACAATTGTGGTGATGACCTTTTTAGGGTGAAGTTGAAGTTGTGAGATAAGTATGTCCCAATTATTGGGGGAGGGGTAGGAGTTTGGTAATTGACGGACAGTTAAGTTTGACTTGTACAGTAAGGCAGTTCCACCCCCTTTACAAAGTGGTCTGTCTTGTCTAATGATCTTGTAGCCGGTAGTGAGAACTTCTGAGTTAGCTATGTTTTTATTTAGCCAGGTTTCTGTTAAAGCAACTATGTCTGGGGAGTAGTGTGCTATTGTGGCCTGGAGTTCAGGTATTTTATTTTTGATACTTCTAATATTAATATTTAGCATTACAAGATGGTTGGTTTTGTTGCTGTTGTTGATTTGCCCAGGGATGAAGAAAGTGGGGATGTTATGTTCTGACATTTGTGTTGGAGCAGTTTGAGTTGGACAGGATGGATCTGGGCCTCGGTTGGGGTGGATATCCCCACTTATGGTGAGCCTGGAGTTAAAATGGTTATACAGATGTTGGAGTTTGGTGAGGAGTGTGAGAAAGTATTGTGTTTGTTTGGAGTAGGAATGAGAGCATATGTGTTTAGTCCTGAATTGGTCCATTATGTAGTTCTTGAATAACTGTGGGCAGATATTATTAAATATGTGTGCTGTCTGTATACGAGAGTGCATAATGCAGTGTTGTGCTACTAAGTTTAGGGATATTGCTAGAATGATAACTTGTGGTGTTGTAAAGAATTATGAAAAGACAGACTAGACTTAGTTGCTTGATAGTCATGGTTATAAAGTTTAAGTTGTTTCTAGGTGGGGGGTCTGAATAGGAATTATAGGGTTGCACTATATGTGGATGGGGAAGTAGTGTGGGTGATGTAAAAAATGCCTAGTGGGAATGAGAGTGATTGGGAGTATTTTGTGTGGAGCAAGTTGGTGTGGTATAATGTGATATGACTTGAGGAGCTGTGATCGGTGGAAGTGATGTGAGGGTGAGCTGTGGCTGTGATTACTATAAATGTAGAGGTAGTGGGGGCGGTAGGGAATAGGGGGCAGGGGAGCTGAGAGAGCCCGAGCGTTAGCGAAGGGGAGCGGAGCGGGGCAGAGCCAACCAAGACAAAAGAAAACGTAAGTATTACTTTACAAATCTGAACACTTTTAAAACAAATTCCTGAGGTCTAATGGCTTACCGGCAAGCAGAATGTAATTGCTGAGGAGCACTTGTGTCCTGGTGGGAGATTAGAAATTTAAAGATGGCTCCATGCTCAGCAGGATTCTAATATAGACTTTGTATTGGGGGAGGGAGATAGCACAGGGGGTGTAAACCAGGTGGAATGCAAAGAAACCAGAGAGGCAATCAGTGGAAATCAGTGAAGGCCTCAGAGGGTGTAAGTAATAATTCAAACTACCTGTAAAGTGAAGGAAAGAAGAGACAGCAAAGTTTATTAAGGTTGGGAGTGTGTCTTCACATTGACTTGCTGATTAGTAACCAGTTTGTGCGCAGATTAGAGTAGGGAGTTACATTAGCAATGAAGGGGAATGTATAGAGATGCAAACAAACAGGTGGGCCTCCAAGTGATACAAACTAAGGCAGAAAGCACTGAAAGGGCTGCTTGATGGTTAATTTAGTCACAGGGATGTGAATTAAATGTATACTGTCTATTGGACAGTTAGGATTACTGTACTATTGGGGGGGGGGGACACAAGGCTACAACAGTCAGTTTTATTAGCAAGCTGAGAACTACTAAGAAATACTGCTAATGTAATAGCTTCACTCTCATAAAACATACAAGTAGAATGCCTGGGTGGACTGACCCTGCTCTTGAGGCTCAAAATGTATATCCTTGTTTAGTTTGCAGTACTGATTCCTTCTTATACTGTATGGGTGGAGTGGTAGCCGCAGACTGCAGATTTGCTTGAGTGTGCTCGGCAAGCAGAATGTAATTGCTGAGGAACACTTGTGCCTGGTGGGAGACTAGAAATTTAAAGATTTACAGGAGAGGCTATGCCATTACGAAAAAAGTGACAGCTACCTGGATGACATCTCCTGTGACTCACAGAGCACTCAATGGGCCAACTGGGAAATGGGACAGCTGATGATCAGAAGGTGATGGCAGAGAAAAAATCCTATGTATGCTATAATAGAAGTACAATCTTCTGAAGGAAACAAAGTTTGGGTACTCATTATAACTGGATCTGTGAGCAGAGCTCTGGCTACTGGAATTAATAGGGCTTGCGATGCTAGCCTTAGGATCACGTCATGCATACACTTTCTATGGCTAATTCTTCTTCCCTTATCCCACATGTACCGCTCCCTCCTGACTCTCAGGAGAATGAAGGGTTGTTTCCTGTAGCTGGAGCTCTACTCACAGATCATTGGACTTTGGAGCTAACCAGGTGAAAGAAATGGTTGACATGTGCAAATCTCCTTCCCTATAAAAGATAAGTTAAGGCAGGTTTTCAGATAAGGCTTATAATTCAGAAATTCACCTTACTGAGGTTTTTCACGACAAAGACTTCAAATATGTTAAAGCAGATATGGCTTGAATATAGGAGGAGTGGACTTGTATATCATAAATCAAATGTCCAGAGGGGAACCAGGATCCCTAATTGGAGGATGACAAAGAAAAGTACCATTAGACAGGCCATACAAACCTTGAAAGAGGTCAAAGGCTTAACTTCAGATCTGCATGAAAGCTAGAACCAGTCACTAAGGGCTAGATTCTAAAAAGATGTGCTCATATAAGTGAGATATTCTGGTGGTGGCCTACTTTATAGATGCACCTTACACACACAAACACACCAAGTCTTTTGGAATATGGCCCCACATGGACATGGATAAAGAAATAATTTTAAGCACGGCATCAAAAACACTACAAGACTGTAGTAGAAGCATCTGAAAAAGGGTGCATGCTCTTAGCAGCAGCTTCTGTACAAAATCTTTTTCTAATTGTCCCTGCAAGTATTCTACACAGAAGAGCACTGAAGTGGAAATAACACATTCGCAGACAACTCTTCTGTCCTGGCCACTACTGCAGACAACAGCCGACATACTATACTGACAGTTTGACAGCACAAAAACTCAAAGGGACTTTTTGAAAAGGGCGGATCAAGAATCATTTGAGAAAAGGGAAGGCAAGATGGGGTGGCATGGTAAAACAATATAGAAAAGCAGATATGTCTTAACCAGAACAGACCCAACAAAAACAAATCCTTTCAACACTGAGTATCATGCTTGAACATCAAACTTCTTTTTCAGAGCAGTTACTATACATCTGCAGAGGACAGCATTGCACCAGTCAAGGTTACACCAGTAATCCAGATGCCTGCTGTTTGGAAAAAGAACTGGGGAAAATATTTGCAATAGTTGGTGTTGATGTGGAGTGTAAGGAGGCTGCAGGCTGGATGACTCCAACTGCTGGAAAATCTTTTTGGCCATCAAAGAACCCAAAGATTGGTGAGGCATCACGACACATGTTTATCCTCTCTGACAGACAACTAGCTTCCCTGGGAATATGTGCCATAAGCAAAAAAAAAAATAACACCCAAAACTTTCCTGCACACAAGATAGGAGTGAATCCCTCCCTGCTTACTGAGGCACCACACAAAATGTCAAGCTTACAAAGAATGGAAACGTGGCTATGTGGAATGTACACCTGCAGGGTTTGTAAAGGCAGAAGGACTGATCACTTTCAGAACAGTGACATGCAACTTGGAGTCCTGATGGCCCACATTCCCTGGACTGTGTGATGAATACAGTGATCCCTCCCTATCACTATGCGGATGAATCTGTGGTTACTGCTGCTGAGGGAAAAAGTAGAACAAAAGGTTTGTCCATTTTAAATGTCTCATGCAGGCCTTTAAAATCCCAAATGAAACCTCCAAATGATTATTTTTTTCTGTGACTACTGCATTCTTAAGGTTCACTGTAAAGCCTTCAACACGGTATTTGGCACGAGTCCCCATCAAAACTGAATGTGCCATTAACACAGTCACTGAAACAAAGACACATAAGAGAAGACATGGAGAGAAAAAACATGCAAGGACTATTGAAAGGGTGTCCTTAACTCTCTCAAAGGTGGTAAAATGCCCAATAAGTCTGCTCTTTGGAGAAAAAATTTTAAAACTCAACACTTTGAAGGAGTGAGACAGGATCATCACAAAGTGAAAAATGTAAAGTAAAACTACTACTGCCTGATGACAGTCTCTGCTGTCTAATGCTATCAGCCAGTCAATCAAACAATAATACTATCCTCTACAGATATGAACTAAGAGTTATTACTGTCAAGTAAACTGTAAATACTCTTCAAAGTTGAAGCAAGGCTAAGGGGAAGTGGGCAGATCCACAACCGACAACAAATGGATCCTGCTTGAAATTGCATGCATCTCCTTGAATGCTTCTTGGTCCCTCAAGTGCAGGCCATTATCTTGAGTCCAAAAAATACATTTGGTATTCTTTGGATAATGACAAGAGGTGGAAATACAGAAATACTATGCAAAAAAAACATTTTGGCACACAGATGTCAAGGACATTCAAATCTACAGTGGTTCTCAGGTCACCACTCTTGGTACAAAAATATGAAATAGCATCATAGTCTTTGGACCTACTGGATGGCTCTTGTTACACTGAGCATCTGTACCTCCTTCCCTGCCTGCATCTTACAACAAAGGTGGGGGGAGCATCTGTTAAAGGAAGCAACAGATAGGGGAAGGGGAAGCGGAGAAACCCTGAGTTGATAAAAACTGGCTGCACTGTTCCTTGTTCATGCCTCAAGGGCAATAGTGAACTACTCTGAGGCATGCAAGGAAAGCTCCTGACCATCTCCAATCTGGGGTTGGCTGCAGCAGGACTCAGTACTACTGAAGACTCTCCTAGATTGCTAAGGACCTTGATCTTTGGCCACAGGGACCCAAAGGAATCTTGGTGTTGGGACTGTAGTCTTCAGTAGGAGGAAGGCCTATGCCAAGTCCTCTTTATCCTACTGAAGGAGCACTAAGGAAGGTAAATTCTCCTCAGTAGTAAGTAATTTGTGCCCTTTAAAACAGTAATCTACAAAGGACACTATGAGGTCCTTGGGAAACAAGATGAAGCAATACAGGAAAACATAACACAATGAACAAATGTGAAGACATTCTTGCATTACAATTCCTTCATTCATATATACTTGAAATGGTGCTATCTCTGCTAGTATCACATTTAGGTCTAGCTCAGAGGTTAACAGCAAAAACAGTGCAATGCTAAGAAGCCAGAGAATCATGGCCTCAAAATATCTAATGTTCTTGCCTAACTATGATTTATTTAAGAATGCAGTGTCACTAATTTGACTTTGATATGCTAGAATGGAAATCTACTTGTTTGTTGACCTAGTAGTATATAAGCACAGTCCTCATAATTATTCCATTTATTAGGCTTTACAGAATTTGGCCAGGACTCTGAAGAAATCTCCCTCCTTTTTCTTACAACAAGTGCTACAGCTTTTTTTCCTTGTACATCAAGGATCTCCACACCAACTTAGGCAGATATAACCTCGGTTTAACATCTCATCCAAAGAAAGGTGCTTCGGGAGAGTAGCACCCCTTATGCTGCATTAGGGTCAACATTGAAACGTGAATCCAAACACCAGATGTAGGGACACAAACCACAACTTAAAAATCAAGAGTGACACCCGATGAGTCACTGACACTGGAAATGCCTTACTACCCAATTTTCAGAAATGATTTCCTTACCATGACATCTAGGAATTGGGATACGAGTGATGAACGTTTTTCAAGTCTGCTTTTATTCCAAGCATATTTGCTGTGCAGATATTTATTCCTGTACTCTTAGTATAATATTTATAAGTAAAAAACTTTCCTCTTTATGAATACGTCCAAAGACATCTAAAAATGTTAAAGATGACAGCAGAAAGAGATGTTATGATAAATTTCAACAGTTTCTTTAAGTCAGAGAAAAGAATAACATCTTTGTTCACCAGAAGACAAAAGAATTATTCCTCAGATTTTAAGTGAGGTTTCTTGCATGAAAATATGGCTGGAAAAAAATAAAAACAAAAGCATGGAGTCTGTGTTAAAGTCTACTAATTGGCAGCCAGGAAAGAGAAACAAAATTAAACTCCATGGAAATGTCTTTATAGGCATTGCTTTAGGATTCATTATTATCGGCTGAACATTTTTTGTTAGATGAACAAAACTGAAAAAAATGCTCAAAGCTGCTTTCAGCAAACAGTACTTTAAACATTTTTGTAGAGGGCAAGCCCACCTGCATTCCATGTGTGGGGGTGGGGGAGCTCCACACCCACCCTAAATTATATATACCAATTCCACAGACACAACATTGGAGAAAGGGCAACTCCACCTGTTTGCTGAACATGACGTTCAATGACAAAGTTGTCATGCTACTGTCAACCGGACAAACAGCATTCACTAAACACAAATTGCCTTTCTTCACACCAGCCAAAATCACCATTTAATTAAACCAGTCTTAGTAAAAGCTAAGCACCCCAATCACAAAGGTCACATGTAGAAACACTCCACAAGAAGTGAAATAAAAAGAAGCACTCAATGCCAAATGCAAAGCAAGTAATGAGGAGTAAGGGCATAACCCAGCATCTACCAAGTATACCATAGTAAATGCTTTCTAAATTTAATCAGTTTTATTATTTTTTTGGGTGGGATTCTGGAAGAGTGATCAAAGTGCCTTTACTCAGTCAGGACATTCTCCATATACTTGATATTTCTTTTTTAATTGAAGAGTGAAATGCACCATGCAAATAATTAAAAGTATACTTTCCCAACACTGCTGGCCTACTTCCAAGTCTGATCACACAGCAACATGCCACATGCTACTCTGACTAATGAACTTCTGTTTTTCTTGCCACAACCACCAACAACCTTGTGATTTAGGAGATGGTATATTTACACTAGATGACCAATGAAGTCAAAGTTCAACAATGACATTATTATAGACATGTATTTCACTGTGAAAACCTAAAACATTATCATTTGTATTAACTCCAATCAATCACAGTCAAACATTTGTTATGTATCTAATAAAAAGTAGTAATGGATTTGTGACTTACTGTCAATTTGGTCAAAGTTATAATGATTAAAAGTAGGTGGGTTATTTGTGTATGTGAAACAAGTTCAATACATTATTTCAGACAGAACAGCTTTCATTTTGAACACACAAAATGCATCCAATTAAAAAGTGATACTGGGAAGGAGTTTGAGCTTGAAAGTAACTTGCTTAATGTCCTTTAATCACACTTAAGTAAATATAAGTTCTGAATGTCAGTATGTGTGTGCTTGTGTAAGTGTGCATATTTGGGTGCACATCTGCATTTGTGAAACAAGTTGGCATACACGTAAAATGTTTTCACATAACTGCAATAAAACATTTGAGGTGCACCCAAGCAAAATGTTTACTGTTGAGGAAATGGCCACAGTCTGTGTTTGCAAGCAGCTGAGTTGCAATCACCTAATCACAATAAAATTATAGTGGATCTGGACTGTCAGAGGTAGCATGTGTACATGAAAGAAATTGAAAAACATTACTGTGGGCGGAATTTACTTCTCTTGATCACACAAGTTGGTGGTGTACCCAGTCAAAAATTGTTAGTTTGATGGGGGAAGAAAACTGCATCTGAAATCTAAAAAAAAAAAAATGCCATTAAAAAAACTAATCATTATGGCTTTTGTCTACAGGCAAATTACGTAACTCCTTCACAGTCAGAGGAGGTACAGATGTACCCTCTCAAAATAAGCTTTTGTTAGAATGGACAGATGAAAAAAGAAGCTACAACTATTGTTATGTGGTACTTTCGAGAAAAAATAAAAAATAACCAACCCACCCATACTTAACTTTAATTTTTTTCTGACAGCCTGAAAAAGGACATTAAAACCTGTACATGTTCCATAAGATTTGCATCTAAATGCACAAAGTAAATGATGTTTATAACTGAATCTCTAATTATATGGTCCAAAAATTTTTTACTAGAATATGTCAAAATCTTTCGCATTCAACACTCTGTTGAAAGTGATGACCCAATAAAAAGACATAGCTAACAGATTATGCAATGTTACAACAGAATAAAATAGATGCCACTGTGGATAAACTTCAGCTACATAAATATAAAAGTCCAAGTATCGAAAAAAAAACGTAGCAAAGAAACAGGACAGAAGTAGCAAAAACTCAATTTAATAAAGTTTAGCACTTTCACATTGGTCTGAAGAAGCATCTTGGTTGGTGTGAAAGCGCTAACCTTTATTAAAATGAGTTTTTACTACTTCAGTCCTGTTTCTTCTCTACATTTTTATTTCGATACTTAGATCGTGCAATGTGCCAAACTGCACTATGTTCGGCTTTTGAAAATTCTAGATTTCTGACTTCTATTCAGTGTGGAGAATGCAGTATATGCCCAGAACCTGAATACAAATCAAATATAGGCACCATGCCAAAACTTAAGCAGCATCTGTTGTAACTTAATCATGCAGCTTATTGCAAATAATTATAATTATGATTTCATACTCTGAAGACAAGTATAGACAACACTGTAAGCAAGAATACGCATTTGATTCCATCTGTTATCTCTGTTGAAGATTTGTAATCCACAAAAAAATGCTCCAGGCGAGTTGAAAACCATACAAAGTTACCAAACTCAGAATCAACCATCTGCACACTGCTCAGAAAGCAACCACAAAGCAACCACAGCAGGAACAATGAAAGGTTTTTAATGGGTAAGCGCTTTCATTTTTCATAAAAAGTACAAACTTCTTCAGAACCAAATGCTAGTTGTTCTGTTAGTAGGCTGTTAAATAACTTGACCTCCTTGATCATATGACTAATGAACAAACCAAGAAGTTAGTTTAAAGGTACAAGGACAAGAAAAATAATTTAACACTTCATTACAGACCTTTTCTATGAAAAAGCTGGGGTAAGCTCTGTTCATAGGTGTATACTAGGCTAATGGCTCTGGAGCCTTTACAATCCAAGCCCATAGAAGTGCCCTGGCATTGTGCCACCCGACTTTAGTTCCCAGTGCCTCTATCAAGTAGAGCCACTGGAGTGATCCCTGGGGTGAACTTTCTATTTCCCATCCACTCATCAAGATTTCTCTAAGAGGGCCAGTGAGGTGCTCTGCTTGACATGTATGGGAAGTCTATTCCAGTGCATGGGCAGTCTCTGGGTTATGAAACTGTCCCACCAGCATGTTCTGTTGATTGTGATAATGAGGTTGAGGTCTTTGGAGCGTGTGGTGGGGAGGGATTGAGATTTCTTTAGATGTAGCATTTCTAACAGAGGTGGGTCAGACATGGCTTTGTAAGTCAAGCAGAGATCGCCTCTTAGTAGACAATATAAAACAGACAATAGCTGGAGTTTTTTTTTCAGTCTGTCCATGCAGAACATGTGTTTAAGGCCAAGGATCCTCTTCGTGAGGTACTTTTGTGGCCTCTCCAGTTCTTGCAGGTGTCTAGTGAAGTACATGCCAAATGGGGCATTATACTCTATGATTGGTCTAATGAGGGAAGGAGGAGAGAGAAATGATGACCTCTTTCTTCCTGGATGCAAAACCCTTGGTAATGAGATGTGCTACATAGGACTTTCTGACCACAGTGGCAATGCGTTGGTCGAAGAAGAGGTTGCTGTCAACCTGTGTCCCCAGATCTCTTATAATGCCTTCAGTGTTCAGTGGGCTCCCATCGATGTGGTTAATTAGTGGGAACTGAGGTTTTCCCAAAGGGGATGATGACGCATTTTTTGGCATGAAGCTTAAGTCCATGGTTTCGACACCAGTCATTGGTCTCAATGAGGTCTTTCTGTAGGATGTCTGCATCACTTGGGAAGTTAGTAATGGCTCCCAGCTGCAGTCGTCTGCGAACTTGGTCAGCCAGTGTCCCTCCGTGTTGGCCTGGACTTCTGAGAAGTAGATGCCAAACAGGAGAGGAATCGGGACTGATCCCTGTGGGACTCCACTCATGACTGATCGGCAGTCTGACTTGGAGTTCGCTACTTTCACACTGTGGGTTCTATCTGTGAGCCAATTTGCAACCCACCTAATGGTATAGGGGCTGATGCCTAGTTTGGTGAGTTTATCAATAATTCCTGAGTAAGGAATGGTATCAAAAGCCCTGGCCAGATCGAGGTAGGCTGTATGAACTGCCTTACTTTCATCCACAGCTCTGTGACTGACTCAAAGAAGTCAACCAGATTCAGCAGGCATGATCTACCTTTCACAAAACCAAACTGCATGGGATCTAGAGTTTGGAGATTCCCTATATCCTTTTTAATTAGTTCTATGATGATGCGCTCCACAGCCTTACATATCAGACTAGTCAGGCTAATGGGGAGATAATTTCCAGGGTCTGTAGTCTCTCCTCCTTTATGGACAGGGATGACTGTAGCAGTGTGCCATTTGGTAGGGGCAAAGCCTGAGGTGAGGCTGTGAGTGAACAGGGCATACAGATATGGTGTCAGTTCACTTTGTAATTCATGTAGAACACAGCCAGGGATATAGTTGGGGTCCCATGGAAGCTGTATTCTTGGCCTTGGAAAATGCAGCTTTAACCTGTAATGCTGGGTGCCCGGCATTCTTCCGGTATTGAGATTGGTCCTTTAGAGGGGAGAGAGGGGTAAAGTTGGCATTGAATCTGTCGGCCAGTATGCTGGCAATATCTGTTGGCTCAGTATAGGAGGTACCATTGTGCAGCAACTCAGAGCAAATCTGGGTATTGCCATGGAGATTCCTGATATAACTATAGAAGGCTTTGTGGTTGTTTTTGGTGTCTGCCGCAATTCTGCCTTCATAGCTGGCTTTGGAGGTTTTGATGAAGGACCAACTTTTTCTTGAGGCTAAAAAGGGAATTTTTCCAGTCTTGGGACTTGACCTTTTTCTGCAACAGTTTCTTCCTTCTGTTGTAGAGTTTATTAATGACAGGGGACCACCAAATTGGCTTCCTTTTTTTGGAGGAGAGGATCTTGGTTCTGTTGGGTATGGCTAGTTCCATGCATTTATTTAAGTGTTCACACAGTGCACTGGTGTATGATTCGGCAGTCATGCATCTATTTTCCACTGGCATGTGTGCTGTGAAGTTAACCACCTCTGTTTTTAAGGAGTCCAAAGTCAGCTTTGGAGAGGTTTTTCCATGGTGGATACCTTTTCGGGGGGTGTGGATGAGATGTGGATTATCCATAGTGATTGGTCTGTGGTCAGATCTAACCAGGCAAGAATTGACTATTGGTGTAGAGCAACAGTTGCCCATGTTAGTAATAACCAGGACAAGAATGTTGCTTCCTCTAGTGGAGGTAAGAATGAGCTGGTCCAGGACATTGGAATTGATGAATTCCAGGAAGTGTTGGGCCAGTGCACTGGTGCATGAGTAGGTTTCCAAGTTGAGGGAGGGGTAGTTGAAGTCATCTAGTATGAGAGTGTTAGGTTGGATCTTAGTAGTTTCCAGCGTGCTTAGGAATGTGGAGTGAGAGTCTTGGGACACAGTTGGGGACCTTCAGCAGGCTACGACCTGATTCGCAGTCCTTCCCAATTTTAGTTGTACCTGGAGTACCTGAGATGCGTTATGCTGGACTACTAGTCTGGATGAGTGCATATCCTTTCTGAATATGGAGACACCACCACCTTTGGAGCTTCGGTCCATGCTATGGGGCCGAAAGGTGTAGAATGAGTTATAGCCTGGTAGGGCTGGGGTGCTTTCTGCTGCTTTAAACCAGGTCTCTGTTACAGCAGAAATGTCAATGTTCTCCATTTTGAGGAATGCTTTAAGCGAGTACATCTTGAGATTTAGTTCATACATATTTGCGCCAAATTTCCTGAAGCAATGCATTTTCATCTGAAATCATTCGCATCATCCTAACAAATGTCCCTTAACTATATTCTTTTTTTGTTGTTGTTGCAAAGGGTGGTAGCTGTTAAAGTATAAAAATGTGTTGGAATAACTTGGTTTCTGAAAAAACATGGAAGAAAATTTATCATCAACTTTCCTTAACCTAACAACCAAAACTCTAAGTAGTTTGCATTAATAGATTCATAAGCTGGTACTAGGCACGGGCAGTCTTATTCCAGAGTCTGGGATGTCTCTGGGTCAGGAACCTATCCCTCCAGCATGTTTTGCTCATTGTGATGACAAGGTTTAGATCCCTGAAGCGTGTGGCTCTGAGGGATTGGGATTTCTTTAAATGTAGCATGTCCAACAATTCTTTTTTTCCTGATAAGAAACAAGGGTATAACTAGGCAAACTCATTACACTCAAATGAGCATATTTTCTTCTGGACATTTCTCAAAAATGCTATGGCTTAAACAGTATAATATATGTTGTAAGTAAACCTTTAATGGGTGCTGGTTAGGTTATTGGCACAAACTAGAAAACATTTTTCATTTGCTAATTTATGATTTTCTAGTAGAAGGTTTTCTTGTCTCCATTAGTACCTGCTGCACATCTCTCAGTAAACAGGTGCCCAAAGGGAATTAATACCTTATCATCCAGGCAGTCAGTTTAAGTTGATTGGGATCAGGATGCATCAAACACCCCTGATCTTGTGTGAGTAGATCCATTCCGTGAAGAAACTTCTGGTAAATGACCATGGCTATTTCCAAAAGAAAGGAGAACCATGGTTGCCTGGGCCAGAAGAAAGTCACCATAACGATCTTTGGCAGTTCCTTCTGAAACTTAAAAAGTACCCTGAATATCAGTGGAAAGGGGAGAAAACATACAGATAAATGTCTTTCCAAGGAAAAGAGAAGGGATCTGTCTTCCATGACTTTTTGCATGCATCCTGGTGTGGAATCTTATCGGATTGCTCAGAGAGGAGGCAAATAGGTCTAACTTGGGGAAATCCCCTAAAGATGGATCAAATCTATGAACCATCTTTGGTCCCAGGACCTTGATCTAGTTTCCATTTGTGAGGATATGTCCTTGTCCTGGGTCAGCTTGTCTGCCACACAATTTTACTGTGACAGAAAGATATCTGTAAAGTGACATTCTGCTGTGAAACTATATTCTAAGATAACATGGCTAGTTTGCAAAGGAGGAATGATCTGGTTCCCCCCTTGCTTTCTGATGTACCATATGACTGTGTTGTTGTCTGTAACAACTTGAAGAGGTCCCAGGACCAAAGATGATTCAGAGAGTAGAGTGTCTTGATCAGGACAAACATCTTTCTTATACTTGTGCGCTTGTGTTTGTCCTTGGTGTTTCACACACCTTGCACTTTTATCCCTCCTGAAACTGCTCCCCAAGCAAGTCTGAAGCATCAATGGTGACTGAGTAGGGAAGGAAAAGGGGAGACCTGGATTTAGGGATAGTTTGTCTCCACCATATGATCTCTCTTCTAACAAACCTCAGCACTGGGATTTGGAAAGACAAAGGATGTTGGTGCTAGGACAAAACTGACTAGAGATACCAATGCATCTTTTTCATGTGGAGTCTTGTCAGTGGTATCATTAGACCTCATAGATGCTATGAGATGTAAATTATTGCGGTATTCCCCACACAGTAACTAAAGTCTGAGTGGAAAACCTTAGAAAGAGATCTAGATACAAGATCTAGTTTTTCCTGTGGAAGAAAAATTCTTTCAACTGAGGTTTTTAGCTGACATTCCAGGAACACCTTGCCAGCACAGTAGTGCAGTGGTTAGCATTGTTGGCTCACAGCAAGAGGTTCTCGGGTTCGATTCTCAGCTGGGGTGCCTTCTGCGCGGAGTCTGAATGTCCTCCCTGTGCTGGGTTTTCACCGCATGCTCTAGTTTCCTCCCACATCCCAAAGACATGTGTCTGGATTATTTCTCCCCAGACCACCACTGAAAATGGGCTCTGTCCCAGTCGGACTTTCCCAGTAAAAAAGAAAAGAAGTTATATACTCACCATAATGTTCCATCGGTGTTGTCTGCTTCAGTCTTCATCAAACCTGTGGGTTATGTTTACATACTCGGAACCAACTCAGTCGTTAGCAAGCTAAAGCTTCCGACCTGGAGCTCCTCCTTCCCTGCCCATAATGACTTGCCCCCCCCCAATACCTCAGCTTGAGTTTAGTGCCAATTCTCTTAGAAAAAGAGGGCATATTTTAAATCAGAAGGCATAAAGGATGCTCAGGAGCAATGGTTCCTAACACTATCCATCAGGTCCACTGGTACAAAGAAAGGGGGAAGGAGGGAGCGAAGATTGATGAAGACTGAAGCAGACAACACAAATGAAACGCTATGGTGAGTACAAAACTTCTTTATCTGATGTTGTCTGTCCAGTCTTCATCAAACCTGTGGGATGGAGTCTCCAGCTACATAGATGTGGGTGGTCTTCGTGGAAGGATATTCCAGAGCACTGCAGAGCCAAAAGCAGTCCTATTCCTGGAAATGATATCAAGGTTGTAATACGAGATAAAGGTGAGAGAATCTGCCCATGAAGCAGCTGCACAAATGTCATCCAAAGAGACCCTAGACCAAAAGGCCTGAGAAGTGGCTATGGACCTTGTAGAATGAGCTTTGACTTGCCTAGGTAAGGGAAAGAACAGTTGTGTACATATACCATAAATGTAGATGTTCGCATGTATTCATTGTTGCAGTCATCACATTTGGGTTATCTGCTTGCAGGAGCCCTCAGTCAGCCTGATTAACAAAGTCTTGGGTCCTGCATCGGTAGCTGTCCCTTCTTCCATGACGTCAGGGGTATAAAACATGCAGCCAACGCCATTACATCAGTTTTTCTTGCCCCAGATATCAGGTGCCCCCTAATGGGAAGCAATTAAATCTATAAATATACAAGGTTATACCGCCAACAAAAAAGCAAATACACCAAAAAGCTTTTGAGCATAGTAAAGTAGAGTAGAGATATAGCCAAAAGAAGTAAGGCGGCTGGATGGAGGGTAACCAGGACTGCAACAGTGAATACACTCGAACATCTACATTTATGGTAAGTGTACACAACTGTACTATGTTCTTTGTGTTTCACTGTTGCAGTAATCACATTTGGGTAGATTCCCAAAGCTAAGGATGGGAGGAGGAATTTAGATAGCATCAGGACCAGCTATAAGGCCCTGCAAGACTTCAGTGGCAAAGCCAGCTCTGGATTTAGAGAAAATTGGCAGATGGTAATGCTTGGTGAAAGTATGCACAGAACTCCAGGTAGCAGCTTCTAGGATGTCCCTGGTAGGGATGTCTCTGAGAAAGGCTGTAGAGGTAGATGCAGCCCTGGCGGAGTGGGGTCTGATCCCCTGTGGGATAGGTTTTCCATGGTGCTTTTAGCAGAAATGAATGCAATGGCCTATCCATTTGGAAATGGTTTGCTTTGAAACAGCCTTCCCCTCTGCACCTGCAGCAAATGCCACCAGCAGTTGTTCAGATTTCCTTTGAGGTTTAGTCCTGTCCAAGCAGAATCTAAGTTGTCTGTGCACATCTAAGGAGTGCAGTATCCGTTCCTTTTTGCTCTGTGGATTAGGAAAAAAGGTTGACAAATGGATGGACTGATTAAGGGCCACACTGGATACCACCTTGGTTATGAAGGAGGGATTGGTCCTGAGGGGCACCCTGTCCGCATGAAAGATGATGAAAGGCTCCACTGCCATAAGGGCTGTAATTCAGATACCCTTCTTGCTAAAGTGTTTGCTAAAAAGAAAAGCTGTTTTCCAAGTAAGGAATTAAGTCTGCAGTAGCAGCTGGCTCGAAAGGAGGAAAAGTGAGTTTCTCCAATACATAGTTAAGGTCCCAGGCTGGAGTTGGAGCTCTCCTGGGTGGTCATAAATTTTTGGCCCCTCTAAGGAACTGCTTGAGCAGTGGATGAGAGAAGAGGGGAGGTTCGGTGTTATAATGACCTGAAATGGCTGAGGTGTGAATTTTGATGGAGGAGAAAGACAGGCCGTTGTGAAGCATCTCAGTTAAGTATTGTAAAATCTGAGGTAAATTGGGCGCTGCTCTGCCCATCCCTTGAGTTTGGCTCCAGGCACAGAATCTTTTCCATTTTTCAACATAAGATTTTCTAGTACTAGGCCTCCTTGCCTCTAAAATGATATCCATCACCGGTTTACTGAGGGAAGATAAAGGAGAGATTAGGTAATTAGCCAGGCTGCTAGGTTCAGTCTTTGAAGCTGAGGGTGCAGAATCTGGTTCTCCTGCTGAGACAATAGGGTAGGAGTCTGAGGCAGGTGCCATGGGGCCAAACAGTGACACACTGCGCAAGAAGGGGTACCAGTGTTGGAGTGGTCAGTCTGGTGCAATCAAAATCGTCCTTGGTTTGTCTTGTTTGATCTTTAGTAGTACTTTGGAGAGCAGAGGCAGAGGAGGAAAGGCATAAACAGAGCATCCACTTTCCAAGCTTGCTTGTGGGGAGTCCTTGTGAAAAAATTGTCCAATTGATAGTTCTCGGGGGAGGCAAACAGGTCTATATCTCGGCTCCCCCATTTGCTTGTCAACATGTTGAAAATCCTTGGTTCCATTTTCCACTCGTAGGTCCATGAGGTTTCTGCTTAGTTCGTCTGCCAGTGTATTTAGTTTTCCTGGCAGGAACTGAGTTGTAGATGCACTTGGTAGCAAAGGGCTGTGTTCCACAATGCCATGGCTAGTCTGCAGAGGGGGTAAGAATGTGTACCCCCCTGCTTGTTTATGTACCACATAACAGCGGTGTTCTCCATCTTTACCATTAATTGCCCTGGAAGAATGTGGTCCTTGAAGGCTGTCAGAGCATTCTGTACAGCTAACATTTCTTTTTGATTGATATGCAGGTGCATTTGACATGGGTTCCATTTGCCCTGAATGCACTTCCCTGCCAGGTGAGCCCCCTCATGCATAGTCTGATGCGTCTGTTAGGGTTTGGGTGGCAGGGGGTAGTGTGAATGGTAGTCCCTTGTTTTGGTGGCAGGTCTCTGCCCACCAAAGGAATTCTAGGCATAGGCAAGGTATGACAGGAATCATTGCTTCTAGATCCTGAGAATGTTGACACCATAGGCTTTTTAGATACCACTGTAGTTTCCTCATATGCAGTCTTGCATATGGAATTAGAAAAATGCAGGAGAACATGAACCCCAAGGCTTGTAGTATTTGCCTTGCAGATAGCAGGGTTTTTGTGGCCACTTGCTTGAAGTAGGTTGTCAAATGAATGTGTTTCTCTGGTATGAGGAAAGCCATCTGGGAAGTTGTACTCAAGCCTGCTCCCAGGAATATAATTTGTTGACAGGGTACCAGGTGCTATTTCTTTTCATTTATGGTGTACCCCTGACAAGTTAGCACCCTTTCTACAAAGGCCAGATGATTCAAAAGTATATCCTGGCTTTCTGCCTGAATTAGACAATCGTCCAGATATGGGTATATTTGAATATTTCTTTGCCTGCAAAATGCAATGACTGGAGCTAGGCACTTTGTGAATACCCTGGGTGCAAGTAGATAAGCCAAAGGGCAATGCAAAGAACTGATAGTGCGTGTAGCCTGCTTTGCAGTGCAGGTATCTTCTGCAAGATTCCCTGATTGGGATGTGCAGGTATGCTTCTTTTAAATCTAGTGTTGCCAACCAGGCGTCTTTGCCTAGCATAGGGAGCAACTGGTGAAGAGTCAGCATCTTGAATTTTGGAATCACCAAAAAGGTGTTTAGAGTAGACAGGACCAGGACAGAATGCCATGAATTGTCTTTTCTGGGTACCAGGAAAAGTCTTGAGTAGAAACCTTGTCCCTTTTCCTCTTCTGGGACCAAATGAATATCTCCCATGCTTAAGAGAGAAAGTACTTACTGTTGGGCCTCTGCCCACTGATTTGGGGGTAGATCTGGCCACCCGCTTGGTGCTGGTAATGTGTGGAAGTGAAATCGGTATCCCTGGGACACTATATTTAAAACCCATTTGTCCTGGGTAATGAGCTCCCAATCCTTTGCATGAAGAGCAATCTTTCCCCCCAAAGGGCCAGTCAGTTGAGAAGTGCTTGGAAGTTTTAAAAAGAAGTCATTGAGACAGTTTACCATAGGGGAGTTTTATTACTCCCAGATTTGGAAGTGGAGGCCCCCCACTGCTTAGTCCTGTGCGTACCCTGGGACTGAAACCTGGGAGCTCTGCTGGATCTGGGTTTGGACTGAGAAGGTCTGGAAGAGGCAGGAAAGGATCAATTTTTGGAAGGCCAATGCCTATTAAACCTTGGAGGTTGTACTTGCAAAAAATCTTCAACAGTTTACATAGATTCAGCTTTTTCCTCCATCTTTTTAAGAACTTTTTCTGCCTTGTTGCCAAACAGGCGGCCCTGGTTTAAGGGAGCATCCAGTAATTTTGCTTTAACATGATCTGGCAAGGCTTGCTCTTCAAGCCAAGCATGCCTTCTAAGTACCAGACTCATTTACAGCAGCCCTGCAAGATGCCTCTAGTGAATCAAAACCACATGGCAAAGTATGTTTTCCAACTTGTACAGCTGAATGCAGTAAATCCTGTAAATCCTTATTTTCAGCACAATAAGGAATCAACATAATTTGAAGAGATTATTCAACTTTTCACCTCTCTTTACACTGAGTTATATTCAGGTTCTTCTAATTCTGTTAAAGATAATCACTCAAAACTCTTTTTAGACTCTTTGCAGTTCCCTAAACTTAATGATAATCAGCAAAAACTACTTTCTACCCCTATATCGGTACAAGAAATCTCGGATTCAATAGATAATCTTAAATTGGGTAAATCTCCGGGACCTGATGGTTTTACTCTAGAATTTTTCAAAACTTTCAAATTGGTAGTTCTTCCCTTTCTATTTAAAGTTTACAATCATATAAGAGTTAATGATATCTCAGATATTCATTGGAACACATCCAAAACCATTCTAATTCTAAAAAAATAATAAAGATAAATCTGACCCAGTAAATTATAGACCCATTTCTTTAATTAACGTGGATATTAAGATTCTGTCATCTATTCTGGCTAACAGATTGAAACGGATTTTACCCTCAATTATCTCGTCAGATCAATCAGGTTTTATGTCTCAGAGACATGCTTGGGATAATACTCTATCTTTAGAGACTATACTTCATCTCATTAAGAAAAATCCAAACCCTATATATGCTTTGATTATAGATGCATCAAATGCCTTTGACAGAGTATGTTGGAACTTTCTATTTCAAACTATGTTATGTTTTAATATTCCCTTATTCTTTATAAACTTTTTAAAAGTTTTATACAAGAATATGTTTACTAGACTATACATTAATGGTCAATTTTCTGCTCCGATAAAGATCACTAAAGGAACAAGACAGGGTTGTCCATTGTCCCCTTTTCTTTTCAACATTTACTTAGAACCTTTGCTATTGTTTATTACTCAAAATACTTTTCATAACATCCCTAGAATTCTTAATACTAATATTCATTTCTCTGCTTTTGCGGATGATTCAGTAATCTACTTTCAAACTCCATTATCTGATTACAGAAAAATAATGAATTCTATTGATTATTTTTCTTTGGTTTCCAACTATCTTTTAAATTCTACAAAAACTCATATTTTTCCCTTAAATCATTTAGCACACAAATGTTTTTGTTTCCAGACGATCATTTTCAGTTTACTTATAATATAAAATATTTAGGAATCAATTTAGAACACAATAATAAATCTTCCTTTCAAAATAATATTAATAAATTATGGAACTCTATATTGTCTGATATGGACAGATGGAAGCATCTAAACCTTTCATTTCTTTCAAGGGTGGCCATTATTAAAATGAATATTCTGCCTAAATTTCTTTACCAATTCTCATCATCTGATCAGATAATTTCAAAAAATGTTTTGGAGTCTGTAAATAAAGCTTTGGCAAAATTCATATGGTTCCCTAAATCTGTTAGAATTTCCTATTCTAGATTGGCATTTTCGAAGGACAAGGGAGGTTTGGGTTTACCTAATCTTTATCTCTATTATTTGATTGTCTCATCCAATAAACTTCTTACTATCTCTAAATTCAATAACACTTCTTATCCAAATCACTCTTTATGGATAAAATTATGGTATAATTATGTCATTTCTAATCATTTAAATCCTGAAGCTATTCCCTTTATCTCTCTGGATAGTTTATTTATTAAAATATATCTACAGTATTTAAACAAAAGATTAGAGATTTCCAAACCTTACTCAAAATGTGTAAACTAGAAAAGATCTCGCACCATGTTCAGCCAATTCATCTAAACCCAAATATATTATTGGACAATAAACTTTTGAACTTAACAAACTATCCTTTAATTAAAAATCTAAAAGTAGGAGATGTTTTGAAATATCTTGACTTGCCTTTATCTGACTGGCGTAAGTTATTGAAAGTAAACTGGAATTACTCATCAATTCTTACACAACTAAGAGCAATAATTAAAAACAAATTTGTATCTCTGGTCCCCATAGACTCACAATTGAAAAACCTTAACACGATTATCAAAATACTTTCATCATCTGATAAAATGCTCTCAAACTCATATAAATTAATTAATTCTTTAATGATGGACCACAACTGTCTTTTATCTAATGTTTGGTTGAATTATAATTCCCAATTGTCAGAATCTCAGAAAGTCCTGGCTATTAGACACACTAAGGAATTTATCCCTTTTAAAAATTAGCATACACACAATTAATGATTAATAATGATGCCTACTTTACCCCAATCAAATTAAACAAATTTAACCCAAATAAGTCCCCTTCGTGTTCATGCTGTTCTCATCCCCAAGCAGACCTCCTTCATATTCTATGGTATTGTCATTTTTCTCACAGATTGTGGACATCTTTGAAAGTCAGACTGCAGAAAATGGGATATCAAAAATCCACGTTGCCGTGGGAATTTGCTATTCTACATATTCCATTGATTCATCTTTCAAAAGTTGATATTCATGTTATCATTTTTATTTGCTCATTACTAAAACTTTATATAATACAAAATTGGATTGATCGTTCTAAATTAAAATGGGTTACTTTCCAGAAAATGGCTTTTAAATTTATTGATGCTCAAAGATACTTAGGTGGAAGTCCAAAAAAAAAAGCTATTAGAAAGGTTTTGTTAGAAAAGGTTCTAAACATATTAAATAGTTAATGTTAAATATATTTTTTTTTTCTCTCAGGTTGCCTAACTTGTATATAGTGTACATATGGTGTATGTTTTATTTCTAAATAACTTATCAAAATCTCATGAAGGTTGTTATCACTAGATGAATTGTTATATGTTCATTTATGCCTTCTTGTTATGTATAATCTTTTAATTGTCTTGCTATTCATATAATTAATAAAAAAAAAGAGGAATCAACATAATTTTCTGTTTAAGCAATCCAATAATATGCTGCCGATACTTTAACATATGAAACTGGCAGTGTAAGGCCCTAATGGCCAAAGTTGCAGAAGTGTATACCTTCTTACCCCATCTATCCAGCGCCCTGGAGTCTCTACCAGAGGGAGTAGGATTTTGGCAGTAGTAGCTTTAATGCCCATGGGTCCCTGTGAAATGGTCTCAGGATCCGCAGTAGGATTTTTAAAAAGGAACTTGTGAGAGTCAGGGACCCTGTAATATCTATCAGGTTTTCTGGGAGCAGGAGGTAAAGGGTCAGGGACCAAGCTAGATTCCGAAAAGGCATCAACAATATCTAGAACAGGAGGTATGGCTAAAGGCCTGTGCTGGGGCAGGAGTAAGAAATCCCTAAGCCTCTTTTTAGAATCAGAGAAATCCTGACTTTCCCAACGAAAATGCTCCCTGACAGTATGCAAGGTTTCACCAAAAGAGAAATCCTCTGGGGGAGAAGAAGGAATAGTGTCCTCAGCATCAGAATCCTCATAGGTAGATAAGGGTAAATCCTGGTCATCAGAGGAAACAGAAAATTCAGAATCCTGGTAAGAAGTATCATAAGCAAACTCAGTCCTAGGTCTCTTAGAGGGGGAAGGCTGGCTTTCCCTGATTAAAATAATAAGGTCTTCAGCCATTCTTATCATTTGTTTTTTTAGGCATAGAGGCCTGACCATGCAGTCTGGGCATCAGCTTTCTAGGCATGGTTCGAGTTTTAGGCCTTGAAAAAGAAGATGGCGTCAGTTTAATATGCAAGTCAGTAAGCCTGAATACACCTTCAGAAGCTGGTGCCTGCACAGTGGCTCCGGACCCATCCAAGGTAGAGACATCCGCAGATTCCATAGTTTAAGCATCACGTGGCATACCAGACTCCAAATGGGTCTCAGTAGAGGCCTGCGAATCTGAAGTAGCGGGTATCAGGGCCTGTGAAAGTGCCTCACTGAGTACCGGCGAACTGGAAACTGGCTTAGGAGAAGCGTCGTCGGCAGTTTTTGGACCTAGGCAGCCTATCTCTGTCTTTATCTTTGCGTTTTTTCGGAATGTCGGTAGTCGGATGGCTTACCGAAGACATATCAGAATAATTGAACTGAGCACCAAAATATTTAGTAGCTTAAGTATACCGACGATGGATAGTTTGTGGTTTTAATAAGGCACAAAACCGACAGTGAGGTACGTCGGGGTCAGGGCCTAGGCAAGGAATACAGTACAAATGAAAATCTTTATGAGGTATTTCTTTCCACAAGTAATGCAATTATTTACTTTTACTGACATCGGTTTAGAGCAAGAAAAAGTTTCCCCAATGGGGTACTTAGCTTTTAGTTGAAGACTTCGGTTCTGAAACTCTAAAACGAAAATTTCAGGAGTCGGCCGACCAGTACTTGCGAACTGCTTCTGCTTCGGGCACCGCACGGCAAGAAAGACTAATGTAATGGCATCGGCTGCATGTTTTATACCCTTGACGACCTGACGTCATGGAAGAAGGAACAGCAACCAATGCAGGACCCAAGACTTTGTTAATCAGGCCGACTGAGGGCTACTGCAAGCAGATAACCCAAATGTGATGACTGCAACAGTGAAACACGAAGAACATCACTCTTAGAAGAGTATATACAAGAGATACAATCCCTCTACCATCTAGCTATGGTAGCTTTGGCAACTACTTTCCCTTTTATGGAGCCTGAGAAAGCCACAAACAGTTGGTCAGATTTTCTGAAAATTTTGATTCTATCCAGGTAGAAGTGCAATTGTTTATGAATGTCTAAGAGGTGCAGCATATATTCTACTTTATTCTGACAATTTGGAAAGAACACAGAAAGGTTGACTGACTAATAGAATTTTCTGCAGGAAACCTTAGGAAAGAAAGAGGAACTGGTATGTAGGGTAACTCTCTTAATGAAAAATAAGATAGGGGGATTTGGAAGATAAGGCCTGAAGCTCAGATAATCTTTTGGCAGAAGTAATGGTCATCAAAAGAGCTGGTTTCCAGGACAAAAATTTTAAATCTACTTATGCAGCCGGCCAAAGGGGTGCAAGACCAATGCTTGGAGGATCACAGTAAGGTCCCATGGAGGGGTAGGGTCTCTGATAGGTGAACAAAGTAGAAACGTACCTCTAAGAAAAGCTTTGCGTAGTACAGAAGAAACTAAGATTCAGATTTTTCTCCAATATGAAAGTTAGAGATGGCTGCCAACTGAAATTTGACAGTAGAAAAACTGGCCCCAGAATGAAACAGACCAGATAAAAAAGTCCAACACAGCCGGAAAGGGTGCATTGAGTGGAGCAGTGTGGTGCTGTTGGACCCATATAGAAAAATCTTTTCCACTTACTTTTATAAATTTTCGTGGTAGAAGTGGTCTTATGAGAAGAAATTAAAATCCTCTTAACTGGATAAGAAAGCCTGAAATGTCTAGCCATCATCGGAATTGGAGAAACCATGTGGTTAATTTCAAGTTGTGGAGATCCGGATGGGTTTGCCCTGGGGATTGAGACAGGAGATCTGTAAAAGGCTCCAGCGTCCACGGTGGGCAAATCAGATTAGACCACAGGAAGGTGAACCAGACTTGTCAAGGCCAGAAGGAAGCAATAAGGATAACTTTGCTCTTCAACCTGCTTGCTTTCTGAAGAAATTTGGGGATCAGAGGAACGTGTGGGAATGCATAAGGTAAACCAGAGGCCAAGCATGGACTAGAGCATCTCTTGGCGATTGTCTCTGTGGAGGGATCAGGGCAAAGTACCCACTACATTTGTTGCAGAGGAGAGAAGTAAAAAGGTCACAGCAAGGTTGACCCCATTTGAGGAAAATCTTGTTTGCCACTGACTTACTCAGAGACCACTTGTGGGACATCAATAAAACTCTGCTGAGCCTGTCTGCCAGTATGGTGTGCTGCCCTGGAATGTGCATTGTGATTAGAAAGTGACTGGTAGAGAGAGCCCATTGCCACACTCTCATTACTTTGACACAGGGGTAAGACCTGGTCCCACCTTGTTTGTTGATGTACCACACAATTGATATGTCAGTCTGAATCTCAATAGTCCCTAGAGGAAGAAGGAATGGAGTGCTTGCAACACTTGAAGCACTGTCCTCATCTCTAGAATGCTGATATGTAGGTAGGTGTCCTGGAGAGTCCACATGCCTTGAACTGCCCATCCCAGGTAATCCCCCCACCCCAGCTGGAAGGCATGCATGGTCAGGGTGGTGATGGGAGTGGAAGAACGAACGGTCGACCTTGTGTGACTTCTAGATTGTGAAGCAAACAAAACAGGGAATTTCTGCACACCTATTACAATCTTAAAGGATTGTTCAGGAGTTGGTACAGCAGGGACCATTGAACTGATAATGTCCACTGTATGATTCTCATATGTAAATGAGCTGTGGGTAGTAATGTTATTGTTGCGGCCATGCAGCCCAAAGTCATGAGAATATGATTTGCTGGACAGACTGTGCATACTTAAGGAATGAATCCCATCTGGTGCGAGAGGCCAGAGTTTTGTTGGGGTCCAAACATGCTCCTATAAAATCCATGGTTTGGACTGGTTGCAATTGCGACTTCTGAAGATTTACAGTGATCCCCAAGGTTGGGGCCAACTGCAGGAGAAAGTCCCTGACCTGAACCAGTAGATGCCTGGTTGGTGCAACTAGAAGCCAATTGTCCAGATAAGGAAGCACGTGGAATCCCTGCAGTCTGAGACGAGCTGCAACTACTGTCATGCATTTGGTGAACCAAATTGAAGCATCCGGAAATGGTAGTGGCTGGCTCCCGCCTGACATGGAGGTACCTTCTGGAACACCTGTTCATTTTGATATAATAGTACACATCCTTCAGGTCTACTGAGCACATCCAGTCATCCATCTGTAGATAAGGAAAGATGGAATGAACTGTGACCATCCTGAACTTAGTGTGCTTCACCGATTTGTTAAGCAAGTTAGGTCCAGTATGGGCCTGAGATCCCCTGTCTCCTTTGGAGCTAAAGAGAACCGGGAGTAGAGTCCTGATCCTCACTGGTCTGGAGGGACCTCCTCGATGACTCTTTTTTGAAGCAATGCTGCGATTTCTATATATTCTCTGGATATGACACCTTGCACCCATAGGTCATTCATGACAGCTAGTCTGGCTTCTACGTGCAAAGAACAACATCCCAACACGGCCTCTAGAGAGGGACAGTCGGGTAACACTTCACGGATGCCAAAAAGGTCTCTCTGAAGGAGTATCTTGAGATCCTTGATTATGTGGCCCTCCTCTGCCAAGTGGGTGGTGTCTACCATTCGAATTACTTCTCCCTGCCCTAGAGAGGAAAAATCTCCCTGCACATCCTGAAAAGGACCCTGGTACTTCCCGAACCACAACTTCTTTCCCCCATGCTGGTTCCTGGAAAAAGACCTTTATGGGGTAGAGAAGTGGATCCTGATGGCAGACAAGGTCTTTCCATCCTTCTCACTGAGGGAGGGTGTGCTTTGTAGTGTTGATCCAAAAAGGGAGGAATCGTCAAAGGGGCATTGACGAATTATGCCTTAAAGGGTCCCAAAAAGTCTCACAGCCACATCCAGGCATGATGCAGAATGGCAATGCTAGAACTGGTCACCCTAGATGAGCCTCATGGATCCATTCTAAATGGACTGCAGAGTGGTCATATTGGGGGGGGGGGTTCTGCTCCTCTGCCATCATAGACTTGGGACTGGAGCTAGACAGTTCCTTAAGCACGTCCTTCTCTAGCCTCATAAAGTGTTAAAGACAGTTCAACGGTCTGACGGCTAAGTGGAAGAAGCGTAAACTCTTTTTCCAAATCTGTCCACAGCCCTAGACTCCCTGTTAGGGGGATGGACAGTAGAGCTTTTCTGGGCAAGCTCTTTCTTGGTGGCCGCCACAACCACCATGGCATCTACTGGAATACCCTTCATCCAGTGGGGTTTATCCTGGGGGGCACTAAGAAATTTGTCAGCTCTTTTACGGATTGGCTCTGCAGTGACTAGTTCCTTCTATGCCCTTGCAGACACCAGGTCCACTGGTCAGCAGGAGGGGGGGGCACACCCAAGATGTAGATGGGCTGGTCCCAAAGGCCTCCAGGAACTATGACTCATCAGAGGTGGAGTTTTGGGCTGACCAACCACATCTCTGATGAAGGATTTCCAAAATGTCTCCAAAGGAGACGTCAGGTGGAGATCTAGGGGAACCTACCCCTTCATCAAAGCCCGTGTTTGTAGTGAGAGATTATTCTGGGGAATCTAGGGGTCTCCTTTTTCACCTTTTCTTCCGAGGGGCCTCCTCAATGGGCTGTTCCAGGGAGGTGCTGGAAGAAACTTAGGCTTGCACAAATGGAAGAGCCTGGAGTTCCTGAGGGGCCGGGCTGTCCCAGAGGCAGAAGTGAGGTCTCCAAAGCAGAGCCCAGAAGGGGAAGGTAAGGATCCACTATGGTAGAAGCTGTGAACCTCCTAGGAATGGAGAGGACCCTCTCCAACACCTCAAAAGCTGAGGAACTCCTGGAGTCCCAAGGAAGCCTTCTCTACCCCGAAGGATTAGCAGTAGACTGTCCCCAGTCTCTAGCATTCCTCAGCTCTGAGGGAGTAGTTGGTGCCTGGCTGTTGAACATTGAGACGCCGAGGGGAAGTGACAGCTCAGAAAGCTTCAGAGTCAAATTCATCCCAACAGACTGAGGTTACAGCTCCGAGACGAGCTAGGCCCCAATGCAGTTGGGACAGAGCAAGTCAGGGAAGTAGTTGGGCTGGAAGTTGAGATAAATATCGCAACGTCTTGGCCCCTGGGTCCGACGGGTCACGGAGCTCAGATGTGGCAGGCTGGATCAGAGAAGGAGAGACTATTTTGCTCATGGATCCTGTAGGGGAAAGAGCTAATGTCCCCCATCTGGATCTGTGTGCAAAGAAATTTCCTCATCAATCTGTCCACCTCATTCTCTGACAAGCTCCGAGAGGACCTGATGGAAGAGGTGACTGAACAAGAAAGTATTAATAAACAAACATTTTTTTTTTTTAAACAGAAGGTTTTTACCCAAAGGGAATTTATCTTCCCATCTTCCCAACAAAGGAACAGCAAAAGTCAACCATTGATCCTTGAAAGCCTCAGAGGAAAGTACTCTTCAGTGGCAGGAAAGCTCTGAAGTGCTTGGCATCCAAACTTGCCTTTTTAGTCAGCTCAGCTCAAACTGACTGATGGTTTGGGTATGTGGAAGGTGCCCTGAAGCTTGGGAATCAGTCTGGCTGTTATATGCTATGCAGGATATAATCCATATAGCCAAGACTAATGCAGCATTGATCAATAAGATTAGAAAGGAGAGATCTAGAATGGGTATTCAAGAACCCTCTCTCCTGCGGACCAAGAATAACCTAGAGTAGAATCCCTCGCCCATCTGGGATAGAGCAACTGGCTGAAGAGCCCTTTGAGCCTAAAGGTCTAGAAGAGGAGGAGGAAAATGAGACAGCTGGCAAGCAGGATGCTGAGGTATCCCTGAAAATGGAGGAAGGGATTTCCAAATCAGCAAATAACCATTTTGGATGACTGAAAGAACTCTGGAGTCTGTCGTGATTTGTTGCCAAATTAGAAAGGACAGCATTAACCTGAGTGAAAGAGGAACCTGGCCAAAAGGCAGAAGAAGGATGACTGTTAAGTTTTTGTCTGAGATAGAAGACTTCTGTCCACTGAAATACTGAGCACGCTTCTTGGGAAAGACTCTTGGAAGATTTTGGAAGATCTCTTGCTCTTCAAGGGTTGCTTATGATGTCTATACTCAAAGGGAACCTTAGGAAGTGCGTTTGCTTATCTTAAAGGCTTAGTGTGTGGGGCTCCATTGAGAGTGACTGTATTTGTGATGTTAGGTGTTGTTTCTTCTGAGTGCCTTTGGGCTTGCCGAGCCACAACTTTGACAACGGATGGTCTGGACAATCTTTGTTGTTTAGGAAAATTGATTTTAAGAACCTCATCACACGTTTGTCTATATGTGTGTTGTGTGCCATGTTAGGTGGGCATTGTGTGCTTGGTCTTGACAACCTGATGTGCACTTGTGACAGTTTAGTCTCCATTGTCATTGTGTAAGTACACCTCTAGCATATTGTGTCTGCTTCTTTAAGGATTAACTAGCTGTCAGTAAACATGAGACAACTGCTACATTGTCTCAAGATGTCACATCCACCAAGCTGGCTACACAAAAATTTGAAAACTGCATATCCATACAGTCTACTCCTTTGTTTTGTGAGCTACAAGGGGTGGTGGTCTGGAGTTAAAAGGTTATTAAGGGTGCTTTGTTGGTGCAGACTAATAAGGGTGCTTTACTGGAGCAGATTATGCTAAGCAGTACTAAATTCTACTAACATTAATGTTTACACAATACTGAATTCTGCTAAATCTGTAGGTATTGCCACCTGACCCCCAACTAGCTGTGCTAAAACTTGTCGGCGCACAAGGTATTTTGCCATACATTGGTGCTTTACAGGGGACAGTTTTATGGACTGGTCTTTCTAGGTGTTTCCTACTGCAGAGAACACTGCTAACCCCTTAATGGGCAACATTTATTACAGCAGAGAAAACTCAGCAGCCCTCTGGCCAATAAAATTACTACACTAAGAGTCCTTCTGTGTACTTAAACACCAAATAAGCAGAAAAAGCAGCCACCATCTCCAGAATGGGAACCCAATGATCAGTCAAGAACTGAAGGTTCAGGAAATAATGTAAAAAAAACAATGCTTTATTACTTGATTCAAATTAATTGTATGAATTGAAAATATATTGAACATTCTTAACCAATTATCATTCAAGAATAACTGACCTAGTTTGCCACTCCTGCATGTATAAAGGTATAGTACGGAAAACTGAAAAAAATGTAAAGACAAACTGCTTAATATTGTTGACTTATTCTAATAAGTCAAAGAGACTACTGAGAACAATTAGAAAAACATATTCAGTTAATAGCTTCAATTTAAAATAAACAAAACAACTCAAAGTCACTTCTACAGACCACAAACATTGTTTTCTTAAAAGCGTGAACTGAATCATACAAAATTTATTGAGTTGGTGGCTGCCTTTGCTGGTTATTTTGTGTTTTGTTTCCTAAGGTTTACAGCTGTGCCCACTTGGATACATTTTACACCCTTCTGTGCACTTCCCAACTCAGAAAGACCAGGCAAAAACCTCCTGCCACATGATGAATAAATCAGTCCTACTGTAAACACACAGTAGAAGAGACCAACAAGTACAGTGCTACAACAAACCATTTAAACAACTTGCTGGAAATCCCTTGCTGAAGGCAATTTCAAGACGGTCTTATAGCAGTAACAGTGAGAAGAGGGTTTTTTTTTTTGTAAAAAAACTGATCAGTGAAACACACACAAAACAGGAAACAGTAGGAATCACTCAAAATAACTTGAGTGTGATTTAGCAATCAAAGGTTAACTATGCCTGGATGACAGTGGATACAAGTAAAACACTTCTTGAATGCACGGATAGGATTCCAAGCTTTGTTGAGCTCACGAAAAATGAGCAGGTGACAATACGTAGTACAGCAGGTTTACTCAAGCACAATACTAGTTTGCTAAGCAGAAAAGGCACTTTTTGTGTCTGCCCTTGTGGGGAATATGTTTACCACACTTAGATCTCTCCTTTCTGGATGACGTAAAACAAGTAACCAAGCAAAAATAAAACAAGCAAAGTCCCCAGTGGAGTACTAATGTACCACCAGGCTCAAAAGCAGAGTCGGTGCGATAAGCAACTTACAGACTGAATAAAAACGCAGTGTTCAGATAGGCGGCAAAAGAAGTTCTGAGGATTTGGCTCTCTTACATCACTTTTGTATCTCACACCTTAGATGTGCAACACGTGTCTGATGTATGATGCTTAGAAGGGCTCAAGGCTTTGGTATGCTGCTAGGATGTATGGCTATCCTTGGCAGGATATCCCTTTTGCAAGGAATACTACAACACTGATAAGGAAGGACATAAATGAGGACATTCAGTTAAGGAAGACAAAATTAACCAAGTTCAAAAGGAATGAAAAAGAATTTTGTATAAGCCATGTCTTCAACTGAAGAATTTTGTATAGGCCATGTCTTCAACTGAAGAATTTTGTATAGGCCATGTCTTCAACTGAAGTGAGACGAAGGTGTGACTGATTCTGAATCTATCAAATGGAAATAAGTGGTTTTCAACAGAACTGTATTTTCAAGTGGCTCAGCTACACATTACAATATGAATATTAATATAGGAACTGCATTACTAAAAATGTTGTTACTGTTCCTGGGAATTATATATTTTCTGCAACAATGATTCTATAGAACTTAATCTTATGAATAATGAAATGGAAGGATAACGTCAGTTTAGTTTAAATTGAATGACAAAGATCATCAATGTCTCTGGCAAATCTGCCTCACATCCAAGAGTCTTGTGTACACCAAGAGTGAATCACAGGAAGAAAGGCTACCACGTTGAGCAATGTGGAATTTCTAATTTTTCCTGAACTAGTCCAAAACAATCAAAACTCTGGGAAGAAACAGGCCTTTATTAGACAGAAAAGGAAACACTGGGGTGTGCTGAAAAACAACCACATAAAACAAAGGTTACAGGGGAACAGACAAGAAGACAATAGGCACTTCAGGTGAGCTTATAGGTAATGAAAGTGGTGCACATTTCAGGAGTGAACTTAACCCCTAATTAGGGAAATGTTTTGTTATATGGTCTAATCTTTGTCCCAACAAAGAATCATGCAGTTTCAGTGTTACTGTTGGACTTGCGCTCAAATTTAAATTCTTACAAAAACTGTTCATTGCATGATGACACATATCGATAGTAATGTTATTCCCTTTTGATAAGGAAGGTTACAGTACCGACATTAGTAATAAATAAAATTGAGGTAATGACTGTGAAGCATTTGGCCATAGGTAGACAGTAGCTTAAGCTAAAAAAGAAAGAGAGACAGACAGTGTCTGGCTGATGAGTCAAGGATATTGAAGACAAGGATACCAGGGTACTTACTGACAAAGAACCTGGTTATAAGACAGTTGTTGTAGTTTTGAGGGAGGTACATGAAGAGGGATCAGACAGAAACTGAAATGTAAAGTGGAGATTAAGGTAGGAATGAAACTGAGGAGGAGTCATAGAAAGGTTTGTTGTATTGAAGGGGATAAATGTTTTAAAGGGATAGGGGGTATGAGCAGAGCTCACAAAATCTTATGAAAAAAGCTTCAAAATTTCTTGATTACACACGCTTAAAAACACAGAGGTTACATCTCAGATACAGCATAACTGGTGAAAGTGAAAGTGATTTGTTATTTTAACAGCTGAAAGAAATTCACTGCATGACATTTGTGGTTCTAAGGGATCTAACTGGGTTGCTTTACACAAGTATATTCCTCTTGTCTGGAGGAGTTTATAAATAATACACTGTTAGAATCTCCTTGTGTTCTGACTGGAGTGCTTCTCAAACAATCTGGAAATATATCGCTAAGTATATTTCTTGCACTTTTCAGAGTTCTGCATTGTCTTAATTTTTGCCTGACTGAATTATTTTATATATTTGCTGACATTATTTGCTGTTTTCTCATCTGTTCTGAAACTGCCCCCCCCCCACCCCCGATTCCTGTAGTGGTGTTTATAAAAGTTTTTTAAGTTTATAAAACTGGTCTAACTGATCGTTTTTAAGTGTTTTTCAACTGTTCAAACTGTTGAGGGCTACACACTCAAATGCGATAGCCATTTTTCTGCTTTAAAAAAGTGTTTGTTTTACTGTATCTGTTTTAATTATTGAAAAAAAAAACAATCCTCTCTCTCTACTCGTTTCCCACCTTTCTATAACCAGTAGAGTCCGGTTATTAGATTTTGCTGAATTCTGGGTTGTTTTTGTAGTTTCTGTGTTGCCCAGACCTTACTAAGATAGAAGGAAGCTTCTCTGTTCATCAGTGAGAGTGGTGAGCTTTGAGCAGCCTATCTGTCACTGGAGGAGTGGTTTCAGCTCAGAATCTGTAATTACTGACCACTTTGGGCCATTTCTATCCCCTTCATCTTTCTGTTTAAAAACCAGTGTTTGCACGGTTTTGTGCATCGCGCAGTGCCGTTTAACTAGGGTTAAACTATTCCCGGTGCCAGAAAGACTGCTTTTCAAATTTTCCTTTAGAATTGGCCAGTTTTCTAGTTTTAGCACTAAAAACTGCTTCCTTGTGCTCAGAAATTGTTTAAAACTTGTTGCAAGCACTAAATAATCAACAAATTACTACAGCACTCAACTTTCCTCACTTGTTAGGAGGAAAACAGGTTATAGTATTTAAATTAATAAGCACCTATCTAGGCATGTCAAGGGTCAGCTCCCAGTATTTTCCTCTGCCCACCTGATGAATCTGGGCATATTGGGGCAATGCAGCAATTGCCTCATGTACACTGACAACCCTCAACTCCTACCACCCAACACTACAACTTGTGAGAGATGCACTTTTACAGCCAAACTGGAAGCCAAGCTCTCCCTAGCCAAGACTGTACTAGACAGTCAAGAGGAGAAGGTAAACACCTGCACCACACCACACTCAACACACTGCCCAGCAAAACCTACACCACCTAAACCTACAAATAGTAACACAAAACACACATCTACATTCACAGAGGCTCTCAATAAAAATCTGCTCAAACAACAGAGACCTCCAAAGCTGAAAAGCAAGCAACCACCAACCCCAACACTACCAAAATGACACATAGCCCACAAAATCAGTGTGCCACTCAACCTCAGCCCATAAGACAAAACAACTTACCCAACACACTAGTCACAGGTAATGCTATAGGTCAGGCACACTAGTCACAGGTAATGCTATAGTCAAGCACACTGATGGCCCACTCACCAAGCTAAACAAGGAGAAAATTACTGTCAAGTTGCCTGTCGGGTGCCACGATCCACCACATAATGCAACCACTCAGGTCACTCCTCAACAAGTACAAATATGACTCTGTCATTGTCCATTTTGGTGTGAAAGACCCGAGATGTACCTCCCTGGACTACATGAAAAGAGACATGGAGGAGCTCTCTGATCATGTAGCCCACGCAGGTATGACCCTAGCCTTGAGTAGCATCCTGTCATTGCCCAGAATGATAGCACAATACAAGGAAAAAAGGACTGTTGGCTAAGCTTCTGGTGTCGTTCTAAGGGGATCCAGTGTCTGTCTGCCTGGGACGACATGATCGACAGACCATGATGCTTTGCCAGAGATGGCCTGCACCTGTCACCTCTGGGATTCTGGATACTGGCCAAGGCTCTTGCCACCCCTATAGTGCCCTTTTTAGGCAAGGTTCAAATGACAAACTCACCACCATAGCAGGTATAGGCAAGTAAAATCTGAGGGTAATGCTACTCAATGCTAGAAGGCTAAACCTCAAAATGAACTTACTCTAGGTACTCCTTAAAAAGGAGAACATAGACATCTGTGCAGTGATGGAGACCAGGTTCAAGACTCCAGAGAACCCCTGCATTACCAGGCTATAACTCATACCACTTCTTTCAGCCACCTTACCTGGACCGAAACACTAAAGGAGATGTGTCCATATTCATTAGGGATATCCACACCTCCAGGCTAGTTGCTCAACATAATGCACTGAAAATTATCCAAGTATAACTAACACTGGGCAAGACTGCAATCCAGATTGTAGCCTGTTACAGATCCCCCACCATGCCCCAGGATGCCCACTCCACGTTTCTTGATATACTGGGGAATATTACGGTACAGCCCAATACCTAAATAATGGGCAATTTCAACTACCCCACCATCAACTAGGAAAACTCCTCATGTACTAACTCATTTGCACAACGCTTTCTAGAATTCATAAATTCCAATACCCTGGATCAGCTTGTCCATACCCCCACCAGGGGCAGCAATACCCTGGACCTGGTCATTTGCAATATGGGCAACTGATGTTCCATGACAGAGGTCAACTCTTCCCTGATCAGATCCAACCCCAAGCTATTCAGCCTAGACATCAATATCCTGTCCCCACCCTGCAATAAGGAAACCACCACAAAAAACATCTCTAAAGCCAACTTCATGCTTCTTAAGACAGAAGTGGCAAGGTTCATGCCACCTATACAGATGGAAAATAAAGGTACGACTGCTGAATCCTATACAAATGCAGTGTACAAGCACATACATGAATGCATGGATCGTACCTTCCCCAACAGAACCAAGACGCTATCCTCCAAAAAAGGAAGCGAATCTGGTGGTCTGCTGTCATAAACATACTCTACAACAGAAGGAAGAAGCTGATGTAAAAAAGAGAGTATAATCACCTGATTGCAGGAACTAACTGGTCAACCTCAGTACGAAAAGGAGATCCCAAATAAAATCCTCCAAAGCTAGTTACAAAAATAAAATCACCACTGATTCTAAAGATAACCATAAAGCATTCTACAGCTATGGCAAGAATATCAATGATAACAATCAGATCTGCTCTGAGCTACAGCACAATGACACTAGATATACAGAACCAACTGATATTGCCAACATCCTGGCAGATAGGTTCAGTGCAAACTTCACCACCCCCAAAGGGCCCATCACTATACTGGAAAAATGCAAAGCCCCAGTCATCACGGCTGCAAAAGTAAAGATAGCACTTTCCAAAGCCAAGAAAAAAGCATGCATGGGACATGAAAAAATCCAAGGCTGTGTTCTGTAGTGCAGAACGAACCGGCACCCCACCTAAGTACCATGTTCAAACAAAGCCTCACTTCAGGCTTTGTGCCCATTGAATGGTGCACAGCGATGGTTATCCCACTCCACAAATGGGGCGTCACTGCAGACCCCAGGAACTACCACACCATTAGCATGACATGCCTGGTCTGCAAGGCCATGGAACGTTTCATCTTGGTGCTTATAAACAAGGACATAGGTAACCTCCAAACTCTGGACCCCACTCAGTTTGGGAATGGAAAAGGAAACTCATGTCCCCTAAAACTGAATTACTTCTTTGAAGCAGTCACCAGAGCCGTGTATGAGTGTAAGGTGATGCACACAGCCTAATTACTTCTTTGAAGGCCCCGTTCACCAGAGCCGGGTTAGGC